>NC_043704.1:150768686-150770364 GCF_006229205.1 Suricata suricatta
GGGGGGGGGGGGCTTCGATGTGGCTGCACCAGGAGACATGTAACTCAGAAAAGCTGTCCTTCCGCAGCCCGGAAGCCGGGAGCGGGACCCGAAGACGGAGCCGGCGGGGTGGTCCAGGTGCACACTCAGCGCCGGCCGCAGCGGAGTGCCGAAGTGGTGGCAGGAGGACGCCACACGGCGGCCAGAGGGTTCTCGGGCTTCCGAGTTGAGTCTACTCGGTCATGCTCCGTTGAGAAAATGCGCGCCACCCGAGACGGAGGGAGACACCGACCGAGCGTCTGTGGGGGGTCGGCCCGCCTGCCCTAGGAGGGGCACACGGCTCGCGCGGTCGTCTCGGGGCGCCGGGCAGCCGCCACTTCCCAAACCCTGGCGGCGAGACTTTGCCTTCAGCGTCCTTCGGTGGCACCGTCCGGGGTTTGCGGAGCAAAAGCCTAGCACTCGAGCAACTTGCCGTGGGTTTGGAGTGACATGCCTCAGGACTGCGAAAAGCTGCCCCGTGGGGGTTTGGGGGCGGAGAGGTGAACAAAGTGAACATTTTGTCTTTATTCTTTCTTTTTTTTCCTTCCTTTCTTTCCTTCCTTCCCTCTTCCCTTCCTTCCTTCCCTTTCCTTTCCTTTTAGCATAACATAGAGCTGGTAGAACTGACCGCTTAAAAAGACTTACTAGGAATTTAAAGGTATTTGGTGGCAGGAGTGGAAGGGGTTAATGCTAGGTTTGGGACCACGATGGGAAATGTCCAATTTAAAGGATCGCCTCCTCCTAAGGTTGCGCTCCCGAGAGCCCAACCCTAGCGGCAGCGCGGCTGCGCTCGCGGTCACCTTCCCGCATTATGACACCTGGAGCTGCCCTGCAATTCCAATTCCCACGTCCCCGCGGCCAAAGCCCTCCCAGCAGGTTGGAACCCGCAGAAGTCTCCGCCCGCCCTTGCCCCTTTAAACGGGCCTTTTTCTTTTCGCTTTCATCCCGAGGACACGTTAACAGCGGCAAGGACCGCAGTGCGACCGGCCGGCGGGCACCTAGCCGCCCCCTGCCGCCTCCGCTGCGCCGGGCGCTCGCTGCGGGGCTGCTGCAGCAGCGGGGCCACAGCCTTCCGGTGCCTCCCGCCTCCTCCCCCGCAGCCACACCTCAGTCTCGTCCCGCCCCCGCCCCCCCCCCCCCCGCTTCCCCTGCGGGGCAGCCTTTCTAACCCCGCGCGGTCCCAGCGCCAACCCCGCCGCGGACAGGTAGATGCTCCGGTCCGTGTGCCTGCGTTCGTGCGCCTGCGTAAGGGAGCGCACACGACGGCGACCTGCGACCGCACCACTGACCCCAGCTCGCAGCCCACCCACGTGGAACCCGCAGGCCTCGCGGGTCCCCGCGTCCAGAGCCTCCGGAGCTCGCTCGCGGGTGCGGTTGCCTCGAAGCCCTTCGGCGCTCCCGGTCTCGGTCCGTCCCAGCCTCCCCCCCACCCCCAGACCCCGCGCCAGGATTTGGAAGCCCCTCGGTCCTCCGCGCGCACCCTTGGCCATCCCCGGACAAAGCCGCCGGGCTTCCCGCACCGGAGCCGGGAGGGTGCCCGGGCGCCCAGGAGGAGACGCTGGCGGAGAGCGCCTCTGGGCGCTGGGCCTCGGGGCCGTCCCCGCCCCCCTCTCCCCGGCCCGCCCGCAGGGTGCGGCCCGTGCCCGGCGGGCACCCCACC
>NC_043704.1:150770464-150772104 GCF_006229205.1 Suricata suricatta
CCCCCCCCCCCCCCCCCCCCCCCCCCCCAGTTTACACTGGTCAGATTCTCAGCTTCCTCGGAGCGTTTGTGCCAGAAGCTTTACGGTTAAACCCCTCTGTTCGAGTAAACCTGCTCGATCTTGTCCCGCGCCCTGCGAAACCCAGGTACCAATGGGTCAAAGTCCCCTGACTTCCATACCGTCTGAGAGTCACAATCTGGTTGGAAAGGCCCTGAGGGGTGACAGACGTGTTGCCGGCTAAGCGATGTAGGGAACGTGGGCTGGAGCACCCCGGGACCTGGGGCCTCCGTCTTCCTCCCCAAGGTGTCCTTGACTCAGCTGAACGCCCCAGCGACCTCGCCCGCGTCCCCGCCCCAAAGAGTACGAAACTGCCTAGGACAAAAGTTTGAAAGAATCCAGTGTACAGACTTTTCCTTTAAATCTGGTTATGATAAATAACCATATACCCACATAACCACCCAAATGAAGAGCAGATGCCCAGATTCGCGGTCCCCACGTGTTGCTGGAGCTGGCGCAGACGCGTCCGCGGGCACGGTGGCGAACGTGACACCGCATTTTCTCCGAATCCCTGCCTTCTAGGGTGGTGCAGGGCCATGGGGAGTGGGGGAAGAGGCTGCGGAATTCATGCGTTCTGCGGGGCCGCAGCTCGAAGGGGGTGGGGGGGGGGGCGGGTCTCGCACTGCCCGGTTCCCCCAACGTGGGAAAAGCAATGCTCGTTGGGGATGATTAATAGCCGGGCTTCCTACGACCGGGCGGCGCGTCCCTGCCGGCGCCACTAGCCTAGTAGTTTTAATTTGACCCTTATCGTCAGCTACGTGCTCCCAAGAGACTGGGAACGGGGTTTGCACCCCGATGGCTGCTTTCCCTCCTCCACCCAGTGGCCTGCTTCGAGGGGAGGTCGGAAACTTGCAGCTCCCGCGGCGCCCCCTCCCTCCCCGGAGAGCGCAGGCCCCCAGCGACCTAACCCGGGAGCCGTCAGACATCCTCGGGCGTGGCCGGGACTCTCCCGGGCCTCGGAGTTGGGCGGGGTCCGCGGTGCGTCGCCGTGGGTTCTCTCGGGCATATTGTGCCGGTGTGCAAAGAGAAAAAGAAAACAAAACCAAAACCAAACACACACTCCTAAAGTGTCACTGGCATTTATGGAGTTGCAGGGTGGTCTACACTGAGTGTCTGTGCTCGGAGACGTGGGGGGAGGGTACTGCGGCCAAGGGCAGGGCAGGAGGACAGCGAAGGCCCGCTGGCCGCAGGGGCGCCCTTCCTCCCCGGGTTCGGCAGCCGGGAGCACCGCGAGCTGTGGCTACAGGGGCTGGTAGGCTCCCCTGCACCCCGCGAGCCCCCCCGCCTTCCCTGGGTCCCCCGGCTTTTCCAGGAGGAAGATGGGGTGCCCAGCGGGGGTGGGGCGCGCCGGGCCGCGGGGCCGGGCTGTCACGTGCCCCCCTCCCCCGCACTGCGGCGGGAGTTCCAATCAGAGCGCGCCAGGGGGCTCCTCCTGGGCAGGAACCACCCGGCTTGGCGGCGGAGGGTGGGCCGGCGTCACCTGACCGCCCGCCCCCGCCCCCCGCGAGTAAGGGGCGGTGGTAGCGTCTGCTCGGTTACAAATGGCCCCTCCCGCCCCGCTCGCCCGCTCGCTCGGGCTCGGC
>NC_043704.1:150772204-150792705 GCF_006229205.1 Suricata suricatta
AGAAAGAGAAACAGGAGTTGCCCATGCAGGGAGAAATAAGCCCTAATCCAATTGTGCTCATCAGTAACATCATCAGAGCTGAAGGCTTCCACATTGGAGCCTGAGCCCTCCTTGGTGGCGATGGAGGGGTGCAGTTTTTGATGCAAGTTCTGAGGTCAGGTGCCAAGTAGCATAAAGATGATTTAAAAAAAAAAAATCAGAGTCAGGATTAGTAAAATGGGTGTGTCCAAAGACAGCTCTGTCCATTTACTCTGGGCTGCACTGTCTGAACTGCTCAGTGGCCTGCTGACTCATAAGGGAACCAGAATGGCTTAGCAGGGTTGGATTTTACTTGTAGACCCTAAAAGAACTGGGTCTGCAACCCCTCCCGCCCCCCCGAATAGTAAAAATAAAAGAGAAGGCTCCAGCAGAGACCTCCATAAACAGAGCAGCCCATCTCCGCCTCACATCTCTTTTTCAGGGAGGCTTTCCCTATTCCTTGACTTGTCACCTTCATTTCAGTACCTGTCGTCCATGCTCGTGCACAGAACATTTGGCTTGACACAAAGATTTTAATCTAAATCTTGCCGTGAGACATAGTGGCACTCCTAAACACGATTATTGCAAAGGTGTTCGTGAAGGATACAGAAAAATGGGAATATAAACGATTAACTGAGTTTTCTTTGCAGCACAGACTCCCTTAACATTGCTTGCGAGACCAGGGAGCCCCACCCTGTTTCTGAGCATCTGCATGAAAGGCCAGGAAAGGAATTTGACAATTGCAGTGGTGCAGAGAACGGCCGTTTCTAGGCTTGGGTATCACATTTACCTAAATGTTAACTAAAATTTTGGAGGGCAACCTTTAATCCATAGGTAGGTCTTGAAAAGCACAGTATTCTTCTGTTTCACTTGACAGCTTGTTAAATATCCATTTAACTTTCAGAGGTTGATTTTGATAGAAAAGGGATATGAAGTGGGAGAAGGAACAGGTGAATGAGCTTACCTTCTACTGGTTGGTCCTTCAGTCAAAATCCAGACATCTCGCTTCAGACCAGAGGGAGGCCATTTCTGCGACGAGGCGAGCAGATTTCAAATCTTATTTCAATCTGTGGGAAAGAAAATGTTTTGAGCTGCTCTGAAGAAAGAGGCAATCTTTATAAATTTCACAAATCATTATTACCATAGGCATGTTCACCCACACTGTCTACTGCAGACAGCGGGTAGACACTGACGAAGAGAGAGACCAAGACTTCTTCCTTTAAAAAAAAAAAAAAAACCAGACTAACAATTCAGAAGGATGCCTGCTTGATATTGCCCCCCTTAATTTTTTAATACAAAATATATAAAGAAGAGAAAATGATACCTTTCCCCTGATAGCTCGAGTGAATTAATGCACTACCAGCTCTGGAAGTGGTGACCAGTTAGCAGTATCTGAGCAGTTATTCCAGACCAGAGGGAGACTCTAGGTAAGAATTCTATGTTCTGTTGAGAACCAATGTAGGTTCAAAGCTGCTAAAATCGCCTTCTGCTTTTCTTCCTTCTTTCTCATACTATCTTTCCTCTCTTTAAAGTCCACAAACCGCACCTACAAATCCTAGCACCTTGAAGGCTCTGAGATTCCACTAGGAACACACAGTCAGATAGACTGCGTATGATGGTGGGTCATTTTGAAATCCAGATAGATTTCAACGTCAGCCTCAAGAGTCAAATTGGTGGGATGCCTCGGGAGCTTTGCACAGACACCAGGAGGCTGGCAGCCTGGTTTCTAAGAGGATCTTTTCCTAAGATTTGCAGTGATTATTTGGTGGAAGTTAGCTCTGCCCACTTGCGTGGTTAATTGCATTGTGAGAAGGTTCCAGAACAGGACTTCCTTGAATTCTGACAGTAAATATGTACACAGCATTGTATGAGGAGCATTCCAGAACACCCACCTCCCCAGTGCAGTGAGTATGCTGGCTGAATAAACACCTGGGCGGCTTTCGCCTGCCAACACATGTCATTTTTTACCATAGGAGATGGTGTTTCATCTGAGCTTTTTCAGGACCCTAGAGAGCCTTGCAGAATGGAGAGGAGCGTGTGATGTCTGACTTATTTTAGAGTTGGCCTCCAAGACTCTGCCGTTTTCCATTTGAGGATGTCAGGTTATGTGTATTTTGCAAGGAAATGGAAGAAAACTCCCTTTCCTAATCTACTTATTAAAATGAGCTGTAAGATTAGTAATCTCAATGGGTTCATATTTTTAAAAGTTAATATATTTATGTAGTTTGGGGTATGTGAATATAGTATTGGGTTAAGTGTTAGTAGGAAGTTGCCTTTAAAAAACCATTTGGAAATTGCTGCTGCTTTAATATCAGGCACATTACATACTTGTACATACATCTCCTCAAAATTAAAGAATACACTTTGGTGTGCACATTTTGCCACATATGCATGCATCCTACACAGATTAGAATCACTATTTATGATTATTCAGTTATTTATTTTGAGTAGACCTGGGGTAGTGGGGACGTTTTTGTTTGTTTTCTGGTGGATGGTGGGTTCTGATTCTTTTCTGCTTGGGTACCTCTGTACTTAGGACCCTCAAGAAGAGGCAGTGAACAAATACGATAGTTCATATTATAAGTAAAGTATGTTTTTTACAATGGCCTTCTTTTAGGGTACTCAGGCTCTAAGTCTTAGAACTAAACATAGCATGAGAACTAGCCTTTGTCCTGATGTAGCTCAGGATGCGTCTCCTTGGGTCAAATTCCTGTAAATCTTCTCTGCTACTTATGGAGTTTGGAAACTATCCAGACTGCTATTGATCTAAATATTTTCGTCTTCCAGGTCTTCCTCTGATACAGTGAATGGTGACTCTGCCCTTCTGCCTGAGAGAGGTTCAAAATGTAAGTTCAACAAACCAAATAATGAAATATCGATAATTCTGGACCTCCCTGCAGAACAGTTGGTCTCTTTTTCCTTCCTTCTACCCAAGACTCCAGCCTCATAAGTAAGACATCACCCCCTTGGGTTGGGGGAGGGGTGCCTAAGAACACTGCTTGTTCACTGCGCGGCAAGGTAACACACCCGCCATCACAGCCGCGGAGTGGCATTCCTCTCTACTCTCCTTAACTCATCACTTTTCTGGTAGTAGAATGTAAACCTTTGGTGTCTGGGTGATGACTGAATTGGCACTCCCCCAGATACCACGTCTTTCTGGATGGCCCTGCCCATTCTAATCTTCTCCCAGCTCAAGCAGACAGATTCCAGTATAGAGACACATCCAGCCTCAGGACCGGAGTTCTGTTGTGCCAGATGAAATCCTGTGGCTGCTAGCAAGTTCCCTTTGCTATCATATACATGAACCAAAATGCATCTTTAGCTCAGCCAGTAAGGTCCATACTATAGTGATCTGGCATACTTCATTTATAAAGCAGGAAGTGTCAAAATATGTAGGAAGCCATTGCTGTTTCACACAAAGACATTGGATTGTGAAGGATTTTGCAGATTTCCCCGGATCAGTCCACCTTTTCCACTTAGTGGATATCATGTACTTCCAAGTACCTTACAGCTCTTTATGGAGTGAGCTATACGTTCTTGGAAAGGGACTCCGTGCTGGTTTAGACCCCTCCTTGCTTGTTTAGAGACCTCGACATGTAATTTAAGATACTTTTTGAAAAATTCTTAGGCATTTGGTGCATTTCATCAGTAGTCAGACTCTAGAAAACTGATGTTAATTAAGAAAAATGTCTGCCGTACCTTCTCTTCCCCTTGCTTTTCTGCCTTCCTATCTCTGCCCGCTTGTCCAAAACATGGATTTCCATGTAATTCAGTTCACTAAATATCTCTCTCCATTTTTGTTTCACTGCAGAGTTTATTGCTAGAGCTGCTAATAGACTTTCAGCACAAATAGTATATTGATCACTTGAAATCTTGTTTGAGCTTGACTGAATATACATAATGGGGTGTCAATCGGGGAAAAAAATCTCATAATAAATGGCAGGCGACTTATATTCATGAGAAAAAATGTCTTGGGCAGCGCACAAAATATCATGTTTACTGTAGCATGACAGACTGATTGCACTGCTCTCTCTCACATTCCTTGGATAGATATTTAATAGCAAAGGCAAGGTTAGAATACCAAGATCTTGAAACCTTTCTTTCTTTGTTTATATGGGGAAGCATTTTTGCACATTCTATAGAGTATACACATCTAGAACCGCAGCCAGCAAGAAAGATCTTTTCTACCTGAGGAATTCAGAAATTGCAAACAAATCTGTTTAAGTTGATGTATATTTAAAATCAGCTAGTGATTTATGCAGTCCATATTTTTTAAGTTTTTACCATGTGTGTATCAGTGCATACACTCACTGTATGCAAATATCGTGTTCAATGTGTATATGGGAGAGCAAGTATATTTAGAGAAAAGCCTGCTTTACATAAATTATTTTTAAGAACAACTGAACAGAGAAGTACCCATGCGTTAGGAAGGCTAAATCTTTTTTTTTTCTTTTAAAATTTCCCAGTAAATGATAAAATGTAACAAAATTGAGATTCCTTTACTTATGTGCAATTCATTAAAATCTTTTTTCCTGATAGAGCAGTGATTATGGTGGTGGGTGTTTCTGGGAAGTGACATCTCGGTTACCTTCTGTAGTTGACACAGAGCTGACGCCCCTGACTCCCGGTTGTGTGGAACCCGGCCACAGAGGGAGCACGCAGAATGCTAGTGACTGGAAACCAGCTTTGTCCCAGGACAGAGTGAGACCCATTAGACCCTCCCAGCCCACCGGGTGGGGTGCAACCCAGCTTCCATCAGGAATTGTCTCCTATAAGTGAATGAAATCAATGAGCTCTTTGCTAATCAGGTTTTAACTGGCTTTTTTTTTTTTCCCCAGCAAAAAATCAAATCACACTCTAGACGAATGTCTCTTCCCATTCCTGGGCAGTATTCAAGCATTTTGAAACTGTACTGTGGCAGAATTTTCACTTTTGAAATCTCAGGTCGTATCTGATCCCAGAAAAATCGACTTATCACAAAGATGGGTGGAGTAGGACCAGACAGGCTCTCGAGGTATAAAGGACGTGACGTCAGGCCCTGACAGTGTCTACTCTTCTTCCATAGGGTTTCAAGAACTTTTGCTGGTTCTCATCTGCTTCATTAAGTTACTTTTGATTTATTGTTTAAGATTTCTGATTTGCAGTAAGAGAACATGCAGATTTTGCTGAGAAAATGGGATTATCTAGCAAGTTGCAGAGGCTTAACTGTATATGATTACATGAGAACTACATATTTTAGTAATATCTTTTATAACTAAAATCCTTTATCTATATATTCCTTTATCTATGTATGCAGTTTTGTAACAGTTAGAAACTATTTGTCATATGTGGTTTCTCGCACAAAGAGAGGCAATCAAATTTGATAGTTTAAGCTTGGGGAATTAGGCTGTCGAGATTTTAGCAAAAGCGAGGTTATCTGAGAACTTTAAACCCGAGAATTAGCTATTTGCATAAACTTCATTACTTTTAACCTACAGAGAAATGTATGTCTGCAAATGTCAAAACTGGGACCTACTGGATGTCACCAAATTACTTCCTGGGGAAAAGAAAATTGGATAGAAAGCATTTCCCGGAGAAATTTGATTCTGGAAACTGCATTCACAGGCCTTGCTGTGGTCTCACGTTTTGGATAGTTTTACTAATTTATTTTAGTTAAATGAAGGGAGAAAAATTAATCGGAACTAAGTAGAAGTTATATGAAGTATTTTCTGATTAAAAGATATAAAAGAGTATGCATTGGTAAGAACAGCCAGCTTGGTGACACAAATACCCAGCTTCAATATTCTCACTAGTCCTTAATATCCCCCCGTCCTACCGTCAGGATGTTTGAGGACAGAACAAATGTAAGCGCATATAGATCTCCCCAGTAGAACTAAAGATACTTCAGTAGACTCACCTCGTTCTTTGCTAAAGCTTTTGACTTGTTTTTAGAGAATCTTTATTCACTATAACTTTGAAAAACAGTTGCATTTGCAGCTGGTTCGCAGAAATGGACATTATGATTTCTGAAGTTTGATTCTCATATACGCCAAATGGAGATTTGGAAGTAACTGGAACGCCTGTATTTTTTTCCTTGTAACTGCTGTGTTTTCAGAGACCAGAGTCCAAACTCTTCTTGGTTAGATGCAGCATAATGCTACATTCATTTAATAGAAGAACAGCATTGGGACTGCTTTTTCTTTCAACAATGATTTAAATAATAATGAGATGGATATAATAGATTAAGGGTAATATGCTTTTTAAAAATTAGGGGTTTTTTTCCTTTTAATAAAAAACACATTCAGGTGAAATAAAAATTACAGTGTACTAATTCAACTATCAGTGAAGTCATTTGGTATATACTACTTTTAATAGATCTAGGTTTACATTGAATAAAAAGTTTATTCGCTTATGCTTAAGGAAAGTCTACAGGCAGTTTGCTTAGGGCATGTAACTTCCAAGCTTTATGTAAGTTACTTTCACTAAAAGACACTGTGACACAGAGGAAACCTTTATTAACCCCCTGTGTGCCTCTTAAGAATCCAGTTCCCCCATGTAAGAGGGGGTTAGCTTGAGGTCACAGTCAGCGAATGACTTTTTTACACTTACTGATATATTAATAATACATGTACACTGGATGAGTATATAATATACTTATTAGAAGCATATTGTTACATTTATTAACAGTTAAATGCATATTCCACTTCAAGGAAGCCTAAACTATTCCAGTTTAATTCAAAACCAAATACTGAGAAATAGACATAACCAAATGTGTATAACATTAAGTAGGCTTTACTGTTTCCTCAGCATAATTTTTGTTAAAGGTACATGCTGTGTAAAAATTTATTTTCTTACTGACAGGCAGACCCACCACGGTTATGTAGAAATTTGGAGAAAAAGTAATGTGCAGTAGAATTTTTGGTGTGTGTGTGTGTGTGTGTGTGAGAGAGAGAGGGATGGCGGCTTAACGTCTCATTTTAAAAAATAAATCAAGTGAAACCAGTTAGTCCTACGTTCAGGTTCAATCTCTTCATCTTGCTGTGGCCCTGGCCCCTTATGACTGTGCTTGGTCACACTGACAATGCCAAACCCATTGTCTGATGCACTTGATTTTGTCTCAGCCACGCAGAAGGAGGACCCAGCCTATGAACTCTGTCCCTCCAGCAGGAATTTGAAAGTGCAGTGTCCTGGCCCATGTTAGCCAGACCCCTGCAAACATGTCTATTTTCCCGTGAGTTCTTCAAAATCCTTTTTCTCCCTTCTTCTTAAACACAAGAGAAGCATTCAGGACGAGACTTTAAAATATGAACCCACAGACCCACATCGTTAGGTTCTTCCACTCTTCCTGAGTTTCTGGAAGTAATTTGGGGGAGCGTGAATTTTCCGCCTAGCAAAAATTCTGAGTCGGGCCTTCGTGGGCATACTTCAGGAGATGTGACTTAGCCAGGTGTTTGTGGGGCTGGGATTCTGGTAAGAAGCAGGCAGACATGTACTCTCTAGGCAAGGGTTTTAATTGACGGTAAAATAAAAAGCAAAAAACCATGCAAGGTTTATAGAGATGACAACTTCTGTTTCTTTGGAGATGTTAGTAAATGTAGGAAAACTGGCCAAATTCCAGGTTTTCTTCTTCTTTTTTTTTTTTTTTTTTTTTGTTTCCCTTGTGTTGTAGTGCAGGGTGCTGCTGGCGGTGGCCATGATGACTAAACACTCTTAATTTTTGTAGATCTAAACATGAGGCTGACGGGGCTCCTTACAGAGCCTCTTTCTTGAGCAGCATTGCCCAGTGGCACCGTCTCTGATGACGGGAACGCTCCGTATCCGCACGTCCACTCTAGAGCCATGAGCCACATGCAGTGACAGCGCTCGAAAGGTGGCCAGTGTGACCGAAGAACCAAATGCCTAAAGTCGTCTTTAATTTTAATTGCAATTAAAGTTTAAAAAGCCACATGGAGCTCGTGACTCCGTGGTGGACGGCATTGCCTCAGAGAATCAGGGAGGTGAATCCTGTTTGCCATGAAGTCTCCTCCGTGGCTGACGGGAGCTGAGGGCAGCGAGCGGGGCAGAAACTGGAGACGGGCCAGCACCACGGTGTTCTCGACGCGGTGGGCCCCGCACAGCTACCTTGCAAATCGCGGCGGGTCCTGTTGCATTCTCGTTTTCACATTTTTAAATAGAACTGAATGCTTTCCGTCAGGATACAGTGCGTGGGGTTGTCGCTACTCTTGGTTTTTTTTTTTTTTTTTTTTTTTTTAACGTTACTGGGGTAGGAACACTGAGAATGAGGTCGACCCTCCGAACAGATCTGTAAGCGTACAATACAGTACTGTTACCTATAGGCGCAATGTTGTCCACAGCTCTCGATCTTGCATAACTGAAATTTCATACCCGTTGATTAGCAACTCTCCATCCCCCTCTCCCAGCCCCTGGCAGCCACCATCCTATCTTTGCTTCTGTGAGTTTGACTTGCTGTGCTCTGAGGCCCAGTCTCCATCACCCCGGAGCCTCTCGGGGTCCTGGCTCATCCCTTTGGCTCTGAATGTCCATCGGAGGTGCTCTCAGAGCATTCTGGCTTCGGAAGAACGGGGTTAGGGACAAAGGTCTGGATTTGCCCTTCCGGAGGGTCCTTCTACCCCTTCTTCTTTGTGGTCACCACACCCTGTTGCACGTGGTTAGGGCTTCGCCATCTGATTTCCACGTGGACCCTTGTGTCTGAAAAAACTGACCTCAAATGGGCTTAACAGGGAAGCCCAGACCCTTCAGTCAAGGCAAGACTAATTGAGAGGTTGTGATAACTTCATCCCCACAGACACTGGCCTCTTACTTAAAGCAGCTAAGGCTTCCTACATAAACGTAGAGGGTCTTCAGCCTGACTTGACTGTGATGTTCTCAGTGCCTACCTGTGTCTGCCCAGGGTGACCCCATGGAGCCCACTGCCCATAGGAAGCCTTGGTCTGTGTGGGGAGGGACCCACAGCGTGCTGGGCACAGGTGGGTAAGGCAGCACCATCCCCAAGAAGCTCACTATACCTCACCGTCTCCCCCTTGACCCATGGTCCCCCAGACTGGCCTACTTCACAGTCACCTAGGAGATTCTTTACAAGGAGAGAATTAGCACATTTCTTTCAATTCTCTCAACTCTGTCTTCATACTTAGTGGGTTTTCAAAACCTGCTAAGGCCAGGTCCTGCCCCAGACTGACCTGGAGTCTCTGGGAGTGGGGTCTGGACCCCAACAAGCCTTTAGGTCCCCCAAGGGCTTCTGCCACGACCTGCATCTGGCTCTGTCAGGAAGGGTTTTGTCTGAGGCCCGCTCCCCACCTTAGCTTGTGTTCACTTGTTGGGGGCCTGCTGTGAGTCTGGCTGTCCTGGCCAGGGTCCTGCCTCCATGGCAGTCTCCTGGCTCCTGGTGTGCCCGCTGAGCCGTAGCTGTGTCTCAGCAGTGACCACCCCAGACGGAGTTCTCCAGCTCCTACTGGGTGTGTCCTTGGGCACAGGTACGGGCGAGCCTGTGTCCTTCCTGCCTGCTCCCCAGGAATTTGGAGGTGCTCCCCGGGAACCTCGCAACTCCTCCTCCCATGGTCCAGTGTGGTTCCAAAGCCCTGCCACCTCCGCTGCTGCCATGGTCCCCTGCGGTGCCCTGGGCCCAGCCGTTCTGATGCTGACATCATTCAGGCCCGTACAGTCTCCCGTGTCGGCTGACCGGACACGCTCTGTTAGTCTCCGGCTCCTTGAATTGCTCTTCTCTGCAGTCAACCTTTTAGGCTTGCGGAGGGGCTTCCTATGAGGACAGGCCAGTGCATCTGCCCCACGCTGCGTTCCAGGACCCCTGCCCCCCATCCCCCCCCTGCAGCCCCTGTACGTTATCCATTCTTCTGCTTCCCCTCTGTCTTTCTAACCTCCCTCAAGGCCTGCTTCATGGAGCACTTGAAAGCTTCCCTTCAATGCCTCTGGTCACACACCTCATTCCCGAGGCCCCCCATTTCCTCCTCCACCTCTAGTCCTCAGCTCTCTTTCCTCACCCACACCATCGCCTGTGCCAGTGCCCCTAGGGCCCCCCTTCAGCCCCCCAGCTCCTCCCTGCAGGGTCCTGCCCGCCCCTCCAGCTCCCAGGACAGGGCTTTGCAAAGGCTCTGTCTGCATCACACGCCCCCACTGAGGTGCCTGTGGCATCATTTTTTAGTGCCCTTGACTGGATGCTCTTGGCAGTGACCCAGGCATTTGCTTTTTCCCTGGAGCGTGGACGTGCTGGGTGTTCATCTTGGGCCTGCCAGCCCGCAGCTTCTGCTCGTCTCACTGCTTCTGCCCAACACGCCTGCACACAAGCGCATGCACACACGTGCACTGTTTTCCCCGGTGAACTCTGTTCCTTCCGGCTGTTCCCGCATCCCTCCGTCCCTCCCCGTCAGGCTGCGCACCCATACCTGCCTTCCCAGCACTTTGGTGGTACTTTTGGAAATTCCTCCACCCCTTTCTTTGAAGAAACAAGAATGTTGACACTTGGCTGGCAAGCATCCGTACTGGTGCAAATGCCAGGAACCCTCCTACCGCTGCCGTTTGCCCACGTCCCCATCCCCCAATCTCCCGCTTAGCTGACCCCGCCGGACAAGTCGTGAAGCGTGGTCCAGTGAGCACAGGGTCTCTGTTTGGTCTACCTCCTGGCTATACCTGGGGAGGCCCCTTCTGGGGCTCCCCTTTGAGGGTAGCCTCAAAGGGCTGAGTCCTCCTCTCCTGGGGCCCCCTCAGAGAGAGTGGGGACAGCCAGGCCTGTCTTCTGGACAAGTGTATGGCCATGGAATGCGCACTCAGCCCCCCATTCCCACAGGGAGTAGGGCCTGGGGCACATCAGGGGAGGAGAAGCCATGGGAGGGAGCTGGTACCCAGTACTGAGGGGCCTCACCCACCCGGGGAAGTTGGAGAAGCTTCAAGAGCTCAGTCTTAGTGGAGGGAGAGGAGGGAGATGTGAGTGTGAGGGGCCCTCTGTGGACTCAGACATGTGCAGGGGTGCAGGGGCCGAGGGGCAGGGCCTCCTGGAGGAAGTGCAGGGGTGTGGGAGGTACTGGTGTGGGGGAGGGGAGCACCTGTCTTGCCCGCCCAGATTCTGGGCTCTGTCACGGGTGGCGGGAAGGGTGACCAGTGGAGCACTGCAAATCCCCAAAGGGCCTGTGGCCGTCGCCTTGCTCCTTCCGCCTCTGTCTTTGAATTTTCCCATCTCACAGATGCTGGGCTGGTTGGAATGGGGCCAGGTCCCCCAGGCTGTGGCACTGTCTCATGACCAACCGTGCTGCCTCGTGCGGGGCGAGCCTTTGCCGAGCTCCCCCCCACCCCATTGGGTGTGAGGGCGCTTTCTCCACCTGCGGTGGGTAGTGGTGGTCACGCCAGCGGCCTTGCGTGGGCCACAAGAGCTCCCCGGGGACTGTGCCCCTGAAGACGGCTGTACCATTCCAAACCTGAATCTCCGCCAAGAGGCCCTTCGGCAACCTCAGCAGAAAGCACGGTCAGTGTCCCTGGCCCTGCGCCCTGCTCAGGTCTTGTCCCTGCCACAACCCCACCCAGCACCAGGAGGTCATCACTCAGGACTGCGGCGTGCCGCCTTCCCTGGCCCCGTCCCTCGGCCACCCCTGGGCTCTGCAGCCTGAGCCGTGTGGCCGCCTCCCACCAGCATGGCCCGCAGCTTCTCCGCTCTGCGGTCCTGTCCATCTCCGGCTGACAGGCCACTGATGAAGGACAGCCCACAGAGACTACACAGAGAGGTCCCTCTGTGCGCAGGAATGGGCCAGCCCTCCAGATTAGCACCGTTTATACCTTTACTGACAGGAGTTACTGTACTTGAGAGCGGTCCAACGTTGCTTTAAGAGAGCTGTGCGGCCGCTCGGGGTGTAAAGCGTGCTGAGAGGATTCTTTGTCCTAGGCAGCACCGTGGCCTGGGCCGGCCGCTGAGACTTGACCAGAGCTTGTGAGTGGGTGGTGGCACAGAGGCAGGGTCGGTCTGCCAGGGTCCTCGCCACGGGGTCTGTGGGCTGGGGCGGGGACGCCTTAGGGACGACTGCAGAATGACCGGGGGCTCGCGTGCGCGGCGGAGCAGCTGGGGCCCGCCGCGGACTGACGGTTACGGTGTGGAAACTAACCTCACGTGTGAAGGACTGTGGCGTTTCCAGCCCCGCTTGTGGGCACGACCGCGCCGTGAACGAGTGAGGACACCCCCAGACACCTCCTGACCTCCTTGCGCAGATAGGTTGGCCTGGAGGGGTTGTCCTGACGGAGATGGAGCACAGGTTTGGAGCTACTCCAGTGTGCAGGATCCACGTGCTTGGGAAGACTTCTCTGGTCCCATCCCTGCCACCGCCACCCGAGGCCCCAATCAGCTGCCTCCCAGCAGGTGCTCTGCCCGAGGGGCCAGGGTGGTCACTGGCTCGGGCTCGGAGGGCCTCATCTATTTGGAAATGTCCAGGGATGTTGTCTCCATCCCTCAGGGCTGGACCTGAATTGGCCCTCTGGGCCCTGAGCAGCATCCCCAAGGGCCGAAAAGAAATCATTTGCCTCCCCTCCCCCGTGACTTCTTATTACTGCCATCGATAGCTCTCACTTTGGAGCCTTTCCTCCGCACTTGACACGGATATTTTTATTTCATTTTCACAACCACCTGTGCAGTCGGTGCTCTCATCACCGTTTTGCAAATGAAGACATGGTTTAGAGCGAGCGGGCCAGTGGCTCAAGGTCACGCAGCTAGGAAGGGTGGAGGCCGGCCATGTTGTTGTCCCTCTGAGGCGTAGACACTGAGCTTCCTGAGGCCGGGCTCCTAGAGGGGTTCGCCTCCTACCAGGTGTTCAAGTCGTGAGCTCTGCAAGACGAAAAGGAAGGAGCGCATCAAGCCCAGGTGTGCTCCAGGGACCTAATTTCCAGGCCTTCTCTTCGCAGCTGAGCCCCGAGGCCTCTGTAATCCACCCATGTGGCTCCCCAGGGCCCACTTTCCCCGCCTCCATGCATATCAGTGAGTCATTCCTTCAACTTTTTTTTTCTTAGAGTTTTATTCTATTAGAAGGAAAAGTTTTCTTCACAGGGCTTCATGTCTGCCTCTGCAGATCATTTGTCGAAGCATTCCAGAGAGCTTCAGAACTCTTGTTTGAATGGTAGATTTCTGTCTCTGCGGACTGCATAGCCATGTGCTGTCGATTCTGGGTATTGGCTGGATGAAAACCCTCGACACAGGGCTGGGCACCTGGACCTCTTCATAAAAGTGGCAGAGCACAGGCTTGGATTCAGATGGCCTGGGTTCACATCCTGGCTATTCGACTTGCTTGCTGCTGTGTGTCTTTGAGCAAGTTACTTAAACTCCCTGTGCATCAGTTTCCAAATATGTAAACTAATGGGACTACCTCAGAGGGTGGCTGTTAGGACCAATGGGTATGTGTGCGTGGAGCACCCAGAAAAAGTGCCTTGCACATAGTAGGTGCTTGGTATTAGTAACAGAAAGACTCATTTCTGCAAAGGACTATGCAGAATGATAGCAAACGGTTGACCGCTGTAGTGAGGCACCTGCCTAAAATCGGAAGAGGCCTTGCTAGCCACATTCCAGGATTCAGGGAGGTGATTTATTGTTTGTTTAATTTATTTAGGCCATGCTGAGTTCCAGGCAGCATCTGAGCAGTCTTCTGTCTGCTTTCTCTCGATGTGCTGTTGCTTCTTGGTGATTGGGATTAGGCCAAAGATTGGCCCCAGTCCTGCTCAGGCCCCGACCCTGCTGCATTTCATGGTGCCTTCATTGCCCTCATGCTCACATCTACCCCAGCTCCAGAGTCACCACCCAAGCAAAGGCCACTGCCTACCTTGTTGGGCCTCCACCCTGGCCTCTATTTGACCCACCTGCTTCTGGCCTGCCAGCCTCCAGCCTCTGCTCCCTGTCGCTGGCCATACAGCATCCAGAGTGGTCCTCAGAAACACAGATTTGATCCCATTATCCTTCCCACTCCCCTCTCCCTGCCATGGCGGTAGCTTCCTCTGTATTTCTTCTTCACACTCTGCACTTCCGCGTTTTACTTGGGGTGGTCTGCTTTGTTCCTTTGGCCCCCATTAGCTGCTGCGGGCTGTGGGGGCCCGACTGGATCGCTCATCTCTGCACCTCAGCATCGCCTCACAGTCAACACTCGTGGGCAGGCAAAGAGAGAAGTCTCAGAACCTCTACAGACAGAAATGTCTTGAACCCACCTGCTGAGAAGCTGGGAGGACCTTTTAGAGGTCCCTGGGCTGGTGCAAGCAGGTGGAGAAGGAAGCCCCTGCACCCCACCCACCTGCCATTTCTGCCTCTGATTGCTGGGCAGGGATTCCCAAGGTAGTGCACGGGCTCATGGCGGGTGGGGACAGGCTCTCCTCGCACTAGGAGGGAGGTGGCGACCATGAACTAGCTCCTGGGGAGTGAAATCCTGGGTGAGTCAGAGATTAGTGAAGATTTGTTGAGTGTCTTTGGTGCCGTCTTACTTACACATCATCTCGGTTCATCTCTAACGAAACTGCGGGGGGTTAGCCACGTAATTCCCAGGTAACTGATGAGGAAATTGATGCTCAGAAAGCTACATGCCGCCCTTCCCTCTTCACTTCTGGTCTGTCAGGCAAGCCTGAGCTAAACGAAGCTACTGGAAAGAAGCAAGGGCTCAAACCCCATCTGCCTTAATATAATCAAAGCACTTTATCCCAGATCAGAGCCACCATGAGATCTCACAGTGAGGAACGTTCATATATGATGGTCTGTTAAGTGAGGTGGACAGTTTTTACCCGAAGAATCTGGAAACTGCCTGGATCGGTCTAAGAAAGGGTTGCTTAGTTTCAGCCGTGTGTAACTGGCATAAGGACTCACCTTGTCATGAGGTCTGACAATAAGGTCAGGTGTTGTCAGCCTCCAGATGGAGCACTGACTGCATCGGGAAAACGCATAGCAGTGGGGGTGGGTGGCAAAGCAGGATCAAATCTCCCTCTATGGGCACGGCTCTGCCTGTGTCTACATTAGTGGCTCAGGGTTTCGAGATGGGTGTTTAGCAGATGACAACAAATGGCTAAAATAGGGTTTGATAACCAGGCCATGATAGAGAGGTTGTGTGATCATGGTAGGGTCAAGGGCCAAGGAGAAAGACTGAAGAACTCTGAGAATAGTCAGTGCTTCCTGACCTTTTCCTTGGCAGAGGATGCCAGGCACACCTTCACGTCTCAGCTCTTGCTCAGCTCAGCACCCACTTCTGGGTGCTGGTCATGGTCAGACAGACTCGAGCTCATGCTCTCCACGCTGATGGAATCCCGAGAGGTAGAGGGCATCACGCAGAGTCCCCTTAACCTGCTCTCAGGTAGACGAGTCTCAGATTCGGTCTCAAGTTGCAGCACCCTCATGCAGACGGTGCTAGCCGGAGCAGGGGCTGGTAGCGGCCTTTATGGTGAGGCACCTGCCTGAGGGCCGTAGGGATGAGGTTTGAAAGACGTTAGGGAGTAACAAAAGGCCCTACAAAGGATCCAGCCGCACTTTCCAGAAGGAACGGCAGGACAGTCCCATCCCCATATTAGCTAAACAGTCAGAGATCCAGATTCCCGAGGGGGAGAACACCCTGAAATCAATAGACACGATCCTGGACTGAGGCATTAGCTTGCCATGTCACCTCCTTCCTGTCACTTTGCCTCTTCTGCAAAACAAAGGTGTCATTGCATGTTGTGGTGCTGTGATGGTCAGGTTTATATGAATGCAAACCACATCAGGTCTACCGTATTTTCCTTTCCAACACTGATACTTTAATGGCTTAAGCCACACTGACCTTGTAACAGTATAGGGTTTTATAGTCACTATCTTGTGATTCTTCATGAGTAATTCACAAAGTACTTGTGGTCCGATTGGACCACCTCCATGAAAACAGGAAGATGGCACATAGCCAATAACGCTTAGTGCCAAGGCCGGGAAAGGACCCCCAGGGGAACCTAGAGGAAAGCACAGGACACTGGCAGTCAGAGGTGCGGTCCTGAGGGGTCCACGCTCCTCTCGGGATGGCCCCGGTGAGATGCAGTCAGCTGCCCTGGCTCTCAGTCCTGACGTAACTTGGCCATAACGCACGTCCGCTGGGTCTTCTCTGGGCTGGGGTGGTCCTGCCTCAGTCAGTCAGTTTTAGGGGTATGGACCAGTGCTCCAGTAGCTTCAGACCTGGCCCTGCTGGGTAAAAAAGTAAAGATGGGAACTCGGGCTCAGGGACAATTAACAAGCCCCAGGAAGGAAAATGGAGCCTGTCCTGTGATCAGGTCAACAAAGTAGTGATTTCGTCTGAGTAGAGCCCAGTGCATTTGGGGCAGCGGCAAATCCTAGGAGCAGTAGGAATATCCTCAACATCCCAAGAGGTTGTCTTAAACAAACAGACAAAACCCAGAAACAAATCGCTACAATAAACGTTTTCTTTGGAAGACAAAAAATTCTAAGTTGAACACTGTAGTCTCTGTGACGTCTCTGAGAATAGAGTGGTCATTTCCCGTTAGAATTGGGGGGGGGGGCCTTGCTTGACATCCCAGTTCAAAAAAATTTTTTTCAATACCAGAGAGGAAATTGTTTATAATCCATATGTGTTCTTTAAGTGAAAAATAATTTAATATAAATTTCCCCTTTTTTTTTTTAAACCATTTGTTCACATGAGTGTGATCAGGTTTCTTTCTTTCCTCCTATTTTAAATGGCGTCATAAGACATTTGGGCAGTGGTATCTTACAGTGGAAAGAGACGCTGTTGTTCCCCTATATATTAACTTATACCCTCCTCAAAATTCTACTAACTCTTCTACAATACTTTGTTCTGTGGAATACTTCAGTGATGTCTAGGAAGAAGGTCGAGATAGGCTTTTAACATACCCAACCTCGTTCCTTCCTAAAAATGAATTTATTGGGTCTCGTCTCTCAAACAGAGATGCTGCGGTATGGATGCAAATGTTCCGTTACAGAAATTTGATGACTGTGTTACAGATCCTAACTGAAAGGAAGTATGATTGACCCTCAAAGGGCGTGGGCTTGAACTGTGTGGGTTGGCTTAGACACAGATTTTTTTTTTCCCAATAAATACGTGGGAACATGTTTTGGAGATTGACAACAATCTGAAGAAAACTCACAGATGAACTGCCTAGCTTAGAAATACTGGAAAAACTGGAAAAGGTATTATTGCAGGAAAACAGTATATGGTATATAGAAAATCAAAATCTGTGTTAATTGACCATTTATGTTACTGGTAAGGTTTCTGGTCAATAGTGGGCTGTTAGTAGTTAATTTTCAGGAGAGTAAAGAGTTATACTGGTATTTTGGACAATGAGGGGGCAGGGGGGTTGGGGAGGGGCGGTGCCCCTAACTCCCACGTTGTTGAAAGGGTCCGCTGTAGTTTGGTTAGGAATAAGTTTCCTGTTCGATGCAGGAATAAGTTTCTACTGCTTCTCAAGCTCAAATTGGGATGTCCGTTGCCCAAAAAACGAGTGATTTTTGAAAAGAGAAATTAGTTTTTGAAAATCAGTAAGCTAATCAACCACAGCAGATTCTGAATTCCAGTCCTGACCAGGAAGCAGGAAAAAGAATCCTCAAATGTACTATTAAGAGATGGCTGTATACGTGGAGAATACAAATGGATTTTAATGTTAGAATAAACACAGTAGAAATTTGAAATGCCAATCAAAACACATATACTGTCTCCCCAAAGCTATTACATGTTTGTTGGCTGAGCCCTGTCACTGCGCCTTCGGAAGGTGTAGGTAAATGAGCAGCGGCAATGTGCGTGCCAGACCCACACGTTCACGACAGATCCTTGCTGGCAGCCATGTTCGTCTGTGAGTGGTGAAACATAAAGGAATCTGAAGGTGATCCGTCCCATCGTGGGCCTGATAAATTAAAAATTTGCATGTGTGTATGACAATAGTTTCGTGGTCCTAGGAAAGCAAATAAGAAAGTAGAAAGCATTAACATTAAGTGTTGCTTCTAACAAAGCTTTTGGAAATAGACAAATATAAATGATATTGATTGATTTAAATTGATTTTTTTTTTTTTTTACCTTTTATTTTGAGGAGTCAAGAGAGTGACCCAAAGCGTTGGAGAGCAGCTCGAGCTGACAGAGAGAGGGCTAGTTGGCTTTCTGTTTCTGTAAGAGCCCGAGCAAATTAGAACATAAATGTGGCCTGAGCATTTTCTGTTTTCAGACCTGCAGGAGAAAACAGCACCCGTAAGTAGGAACAATGCAGCGATCTGCTTTGTCTGCATACAGGGACTTTGAATGGACACTCCAGCTATAAAATACCGAACAGTCTCTGCACGCCCGCTGTCTTCATTTCACAAAATTCATTTTAAGGACAGTGTCTTCTAGGGGCTCAGTCTTTGTGCATTTTCGGCACCACAAACATGCTCTCCTCACCTACTTTCCTTAAACTGACCAGTACTTTCCCGGGAATGAATGAGGAAGATGGTGTGGTGCTGGGTATTTATTTTGTGACACTGCCCACAAGGGCACACCGGCCTGTAGGCTGGATGCCAGCCACCAGCCCATCATTTCTCAGTGAAAAGAACCTTTCAGCTCGGTTACCTCCTGGAGAGAGCTGATTTTCCAGCAGTCAGGCTTGATCTGGGTAAATAATTAGAGAGCTAGAGAGCGGAGACATCGCCCTAGTGCTGTCTGCGATTCTGCTAATACAGGCAGACCCTGTGATTCCATCACTGCTCCAATCTTATGGCTGCCTTTCTCTAACGTGTACAGAGAGAGGAAGGAGGGAGGGAGAGAGAGAGGGAGAAAAGGCAACAAAGCCAGTTGCTTGCATTTGTCTTGAAAGAATTAATGACAGTTTTCATTCTTTTGGTGAAACCAAGAACACAGCTGCAGCTCTTTAGCAGCCTCTTAGAAGGTACCTAACCTTCTGCCTTCTCCCCTACCTACCAGGACATGCATGCCCCATGCAATTCCTTCGGCATAGTGAGTTATTTTTAAAACCGTATTGCCCCCAGTGTACTGGAATTCGCAGGGCGCCGGGTGGTGCAGGCAGATCACATTTCTCATAAAGCAGACCCTGAAGTGGTTAATAGCTCGTGGTTGAACTTTTGCAGCTGCTCATTAAAGGCCAACGTAACAAAAGAAACACCGGCTGTGTAAAGCATGTGTGTCTCTCAACAAATAATCCAATATTCTGAAACTTTGTCACATTTTGCCCTGCCCTTCTCTCTGGTGCCCGCGGATGGAGAAGAGCAAGAGTTAGGAACTGGAAAAATGATTCTAAGGTTCTAGTGAAATTCCCATTTACTTTCCCCCTTCACTTGTGACTTCAGTTGCAAGATCTCTAATTATTGTACTGTTAATTCTTGTTCATTGAGAATCATGGTAAGGAGGCCAATCTGATTTATTGAAAAATTTTAATTGTACTAATGGGGTTTTATTACTTTTATGAATACTAAGAAATAGAAAAAAGGTAGCTTAATTAGAATAGTTAAAATTCACAACAAGCATGTACAACATGCAATGTTAACTGCCGAGTTCCCGGAAACTATTTCTGGACCCAAACCTGGAAGATACATTGAAGAAAGGCTGTTAGTTTAGGTGCTCCCCCCCCCCCCCCAAGTACAAAAGATCCTGAATCTCCAGAGAGGTAGAGTTCAACTGTCCCCGCACTCGGGGCCCACCTCCACAGATCTGTTTATTGCAGATTTCAAAATTAGTGCTTCTTAACAGACTTGAACCACATACTTTTCCAGCAAAAACTAGCTGACTTTGTGATCTGGGTAGCTTCCGTCACCAACGTGGCGGGCCTTGCTGGGAATTTTTGTGTGACAAACCGAGATGGCCTGGCCCATCGAAGGGATTAAGTAAACCAGCCAACGGGCACTGTACGACAGGACCTTGTTTTTCTTCTACTAAGGTGCATTCAGACCGAATCTCCAGACCCGGGACTTAAAAAAAATCTTTTTAAAAAATTTTCCACCCATTTAGTAAAAACAGTCTGTCTTGGAATTCAAAACCTCAAGAGTTTATTGATATTAAGCATGGTATCTCTGAATGGATGAAATGTCATCCTTCCTTTCCTTCCTCCCCTCCCTTCCGCCCACCCCTAATCTAAGCGGCTTTTGAGGGCTCGTTCTGTGGCAAGACAGAGGAAGGTCCTTGGGACTGGACCCCAGGGTGGGTGTGTCAGGTGTTTCCCGGTCTTGCAGGAAGGGAACTGGGAATCCTGCCGTGGGACAGTGTCAGGGCTTCCGTCCTGAAAGGTGTCAGACAGGAATCCCCTGGAGGGAACACCGAGTCGGACCCCTGTCTGTAATGCCATTGCAGGGTGCCGCTTTCAAAGCAGAGCCAGGCTCTGGCCCTGCCCCGGGTGCAGCCTTTGTCTGCCTACGCGTCGGATCGCTCCCGGCTTCGGATTGATTTTTGGCCCCTGCTGCAGCAAGTTGGGGGCTGGCGCGGAGTGTGGAGGCGGCTGGGGGCGGAGTGTGAACTCACATCCACTGCACCAGGGAGCCCGCTGCTGCTTCAGGGTTTTTTTTTTTT
>NC_043704.1:150792805-150832610 GCF_006229205.1 Suricata suricatta
TGCGCCCCGGGCTGCGCGCGCCCGCTCCCCTCCACCCCTCCTGCGAGGTGAGTGGCGGTCCGGGCTCGGCCGGGGCTCCTGCGGCCGCGCGCCCCCTCCCTGACTTCTCCCCGCCAGACCGCGCATCGCTTCTCACGGGGCACTGCCTCCACCCTTCCAGGGTCCGTGATCGCCGGGCACCGGCTCGCCTAGGAGGTGGCGCTTATGCATATTCATTCTGTCTAGTAACCGGCTGCCCGTCCTGCCACTCCAGGCTGATTTATTGATTTATGTGTAACGTGTGTTTTATTTTAGTCGTTAGGCAGTCCTGGGTGCGTGGAGCCGGCTGCATTTCCCAGGCGTGTCCATTGCTAGGGCTCAGAGACAAAGGTTGTCCTGGTACCGCCCCCAACATTTTCTACCTAGTGACCACAGACTTTGTTTTGTGGAAAGCTAGTTAGGAATGGCTCCCCCCCCCCCCCCCGCCTGCATTGCATGTTAGCACACCGTCATTTTGTGAAGCCCAGCATTTGACAAGTAACTACTTCTGGGGGTGTTGTAAAGATTGGACGGGGTGCTGTGGGACGATTCTGGGATTGACACTCCTTCTGGGAGAGGGTCACTGGCACATTCCTGCCAAGGTACATGAACATAAACGTTGCCTTCCCTTACAAAGGGTGCTGCAGAGCAAAGGGAGACATCCCTTCAACTGTATTTTTTGTGTCATTATTTTATTCTCAACTTGGATTTTCATCTTTCCGCGCTGCCACCCCTCTACGCATCCATCCATACGCATCGCCATTGTTAAAAACAAATCTATCAAGCAGACATGCTTACGTTTTTTCAGGAACTCTGTTATGCTGATAAATTTGACCTGGATTGTGTTACTAAATTTGGTAGGTTTTTCTGTCAAACAGGGAATCACAGCCTAATGGATCGGTAGGTCCATATGAACCCCTCAGCCAAATTAGCTGAATTGTTCTTACAAGGTATTTTTAGGCCAGTGAACACTTAACAAAAATGTCTTTACAGATCTTGATAGACCTATTTTTAGATTCAGTACTTTAAAAGCTTGTTCAGCCCAAGCAGTTCTAATCAATGTAAAATATGCTTCTAACAAAAGATGTTTATATTGTTGATGATTAAATCATTATACATTTCTTTTATGGAAATAGCTGATCTAACAACATTAGATATCTCACCACTTAAAGTATTACTCTGATGTTAAACTCAAGAAAAAGTATGCATTTCTTCTATTGTAGAGTGAAAGAGCCATGTAAGAATGAATAACAAACCTACAGTAACATTTGTTCGGCCTTTATATTTCTGCAAGCTTGTATATTCTATCTGATATGCCTCTCTTACTTTTTAAAAAGGATAACTAAATTTTCAATATACTGCCAATTTATACGTAAATAGATGAACATGCTACATGTATGTACGTATTTGGTGTAATCCACGGGTAGAAACGACAGCCACTAGGGGTGAGAATAAAGAAGCATCTGTCTCTATGAGAAAGAGCAAGAGAGAACCCCCCCCCCCGATCAATAACTCATAAGTAACCAGCACAGAAAGGGGCCCCAAAGCTTTGCTTTTGCTTCAGTTCTTAAATAAGCCTTTCTTGGTGGCACCACATTCATACGGGTATAGTTGAACAAAAATAAGGCAGGACGTTCACCAGACAAAATATTGTTTTTATTTTACATGTTTACTATGAAGATTTTTCAAATGCCTTTATTGTCTACTGAAAAGTAATAATAGCATTGATATTCTGCAGATGGCACGAGGGCAGAGTTTTAAGAGTAATAGCAGATGTGAGTTTGGACGGAGGCACGTTACCGCTGACTGTGAACTACGGCACACTGTGCACCACACACAGGATGCACGAGCCACCTAAGCCAGAAGAGTACATTTAGGGTTGCGAGCAGTACGTAGATCTTCCCAAGGTCCTGGGGGTAGCAGAGACTTAGCACAGAGATTGTAAGGAAGGGAAGAATTAAAGTGAGCTGGGCCGATCCCCCCTAAACAAAGAGATCTTATGCCTTCAAATGTGGATTTTTGAGTAAGCTGACAGTGAAACTCGCCCCGCCCTCTTGAGCGACACTGTCTCTGTGTGGCCCTTTGTTTATTATAGGTGGAATTGGCACTAAATCCCTGGGGAGGCTTGTGGTGTATATATAATCTTTTGCTGATGGTCTGGATTCTCTTGCGCTCCTACAAAATACACACATGCAAACACACAGTTAGGAGACAGTAACCCGTGTGAACGTGTGTTTGCGCCACCTTCTAAAATTCATTTAAGACTGTAAGGGGGTTTTCACGAACTCCGCTCCAGACCATTACCCCTCAGATCACTGCTTGTGAAGTTTTTCTAACTTAGAAAGCAACCTTTTCTCTACCAGAAACTCTTGATCATTAAAAAGGAGGGTAGGGGTAGGTTGGTTGGTTGGTTGACTGTTTAGGTTTCTGTTCTAAGAAAAGCAACTGGAATATTTCTCAGTATCAGAAACATTTGAGACAAATATCCTATTTGATTGGTTCAAGGGTTCACTAAACTTATATATATTTCTTCATTTTGATAAATAATCGAAAGGGAATGGCTTAATATAAAAGCCTATACCAAGGCGACTGGATACTGTATCACAGCCTGTTGTAGCTGAATCCAGAAGCAAGGGGAAAGTCATTTCCACTTTGTAGATGCTCTTGATCATCCCTTGTTTATCAAGGCTGATATTGGGAATGAAATTACTGGGAGGTATTAGAGATTATTTGTGTAGATATTTACTGATGCAAAATGTATTCTTTGTATTTTTGAATGCAGCTCAGTGTAGGCTGGAATTCTTTGAGTGGCTGCGCGTATAGGTCTGCAGGGCACGGGCTGGGGCATTCTGGTCACCCTACTAGGCCGTCTTGAATTCCCCTGAAAAATGAGGTGGAATGAAAAAACCCACTCACACTGACCTGACGGCTGGCCACCTCTTAGTCAAAGCTATTTCTGGGCTTCTTTTAATACTATCATTTGGGGATCAGGATGATTTCTGCCCCCATAAAAACTGCATCTTCTGTGTACTTGAAAAAGACTTGATTTTGGTGTAGTTTTGTAGAACTCCATTCCAGGGAGACCGTAAAATACCTTAGCGGTTTCATCTTTATGTAATTTACATATTTTAAGCTCTTTATTTCAGGTCAGTGGCCTATTTTTCTACTTTAGATGATTGACCAATGTTAACACACCCAACATATCCTAGAAAGAATAAATTAGGGAGGACTGGGCAGCCCCAAAGGCCCTCAGTACTGGTTTGTAATAGATTCGAAGAGAAAAGCTCTTGCCCTTTCTTCAAACTTTATCCCAAATATGGTGCTCCACTGGCTGATAATCAATAATGATTCATGTGGGGTTTGATTTCCAATGAAGTGTTGTTGTCTTTGCCCCGAGGATTTCTCTCTAACAGTCTCCAGGTGGCCGAGGGCTTAAACAAGCTTCAAGGATTAGCAACACAAAAATCAAGTGTACAATAGCATCAAGGTATTGTTGAATTATCAGACAGCTTATGGCGTTTGAAGTTAAGAGTGGTGACAGTCACCTCGTGAAAGCTCTCAAGATGCGTGGCAAATTCTGGAGACCAGATCCGGTTACGCAGCCCGAGGATATGTTCTTGGGCCGCATTCTCACATTTTTAAAAACCTAACCTTCACACCGGTGTGGAACTGAGGGTCGCATGCACCTAAATAAAATGGGGATGGGGGAAAACTTAGGAAACAAGTGTGTTAGCCTGGTCCGAGTGCTAATCGGGGCTGGGCAGTTTGCCAGTCCGCATTTTGCTTACAATGTCTTTCTGCAGCCGACCGTGCATGTTGTGGTGATCTCTGACACAGACCCCTCTCCCCTCTGAAGAATTTTCCTTTCTCCCAAGGAAATGAGAGGCAGGAGGAGGAGTCTGATCCAGGGGGCAAAGCTGTGGCCGAGGCCGTTCCATCACGGAGCAGACCTTGTGCGTGTGGTCGGGGCACTGGGGGGGAGTCGGCCCTGTGTTGGCAGAGCATGAGTAACCCAACACCCTGGAGGATGGGGAAGGGAAGCAGTCACCGAGAAGTCATTTCCCGCGCGTCCTGTGTGGGTCACAGTGACACGGTGAGACCCCCTTGGTGTGGTCCCACCACCGGACACCCGAGAGGCCCCCGGTAGGTCAGCCGCGCTCCCCTGGCAAACAGCATGGTGGTTGTTACACCACAGCCTCATTCAGGCATTGCTCTTGTTCTTGGTGAGAACAGGGCAGGAATCGGGATGAACCACATGAAGCTGCCACCGTTCGGCCATCGCTGACCTACAAAACCAGCAGCTCCTCGTTCCCTATTTCTAATCTTGCTCCACTTCTCACAGCAACCAGATCACGTAATTCCCCTGCTTAGAAATGTCCCACCGGCTTCTGGTGCACTCAGAATAAAACCCAGGCCCTTCACCTTGGCCTCCTCAGAGGTCCTTGAGGACCTGGCCCCTGCCTGGCCTCCCTCCCCCGCCCCGTCTCCGTGCTCTCCTGCAGCTCAGTCTGGTCCTCCTGAAGCTGGCTTCCCCGCTGCTCCCAGAACTCACCCAAGATCCTTGTGTTTGCCCCCTGCATTCTATGTCTGGCTCCTTCTTGTAATTCAAGCCTCGACTCCGAAGTTCACCTCCTCAGGCCATTCCCGGCGGTTATGTCTAAAGGAGGCCTTCCTCCTAACCTCATTAGCTCATTTTATTCTGCTTCCAAGTGCTTTATCCCTATGTGAAATTTCCATTTTTTGCTTCTTAATTGTCCTCTCTTTCATGACCGTGGAGGAGGGAGCCAGCACCTTGCCTGTCTTGTTCTCTGCTCTGTCCTCACTGCCTGGTAGGTACACAGCAGGAGCCTAGCACAGATTTGTTGAGCAAACATATGGGACGCCTTGTGCACCGCTAGGAACCTTCTCGAGCAGCGTGGGGCGCCTTCATGCAGGTGCAGCCTGGCATTGCCCCTCCGCCCGCGAGGTCCCTGCCTCCACCCTCTGCGAGCTCTCCTCCCGAGGGGAGGCACCTGTGGGAGGGCTGCCTCCAGCCAGCCAACCCTGTGAGGCGGCCCCTGCTCCCTTGATGACCTCCAGCCCCGCTTCCCGTCCCCACTCCTGCTAAACTATCTGCCTGCAAATCCCTATTTCTTAGGGGAAACTCAGGCTAATGCAGGTGCAGTAGGTTTGGTGATTTTGTTCTGGGAGAAAAAAAAATCTTTTCCAGGAAGTGGCCCTACTACCCAGTTGATTTGGTAACAGCTAATAGTTAATAAGGACAGAACTGTTGTGAGTCTAGACGTTTAATCCTCACTGTAGCCCTGGGAGGTATCATCCCCGCTGAACAGATGAGGATATTGAGGTATAGCGACATTGAGTAACGGGCTCAAGGTCACATGCTGTCAGCTGCAGGGCTCCGTGCAGGTGAATCACATCCAGGACTGGCTCAGCCTCCCCTGATGACTGTGGTCCCCTGACTCATGATGCGAGCCTTTGCCGATAGCCTCCAGTCCCTTCTCGGTCTCAGCACTTTTTGTTCCCAAGAGTGCTAGGAGACTCTGACCAAGGCTAGTAATTCATTTGCCTGGTTGACTCCAGGTGTTAACCTGCGAAGCTGTGGGCAGGAGTCCTCCCGGAGCTGGCCCTAGCATCTATACCTGCTTTGCCGGCATCCTTGGACTCCACCTCTGGTTCAGTGCGTGGTGGTTGGACCTTCTGCACCACTCCAGCCGGCCATTGGTGCTGGGCAGGTGCCGCCGCCCCTCTCCAGCCCCTTTTCTTCTGCTACTAGAGTGCCCACCTCCCTGGTTATTCTAAGGATTAAATGACATAGCATCTGTGAAGTGCTGAGAACACTCAGCTCCTCGTTAGCACTCTAGAAACTACTGTAGGGGCGCCTGGGTGGCTTAGTTAAGTGTCCAACTTTGGCTCAGGTCATGATCTCATGGTTTGTGAGTTCGAGCCCCGTGTCAGGCTCCACACTGACAGTGCCGAGCCTGTTTGGGATTTTCTCTGTCTCCCTCTCTCTCTGCCCTTCCACAACTTGTGTGCGCTCTCTCTCTCTCTCTCTCTCTCTCTCTCTCTCTCTCTTTCAAAATAAATCAACTTAAAAAGAAAAATAAAACCATAGTGGTTCTTGGGAGATAAAGATGGGACCTGAGGCGCGGCAAATTCAGGGAAGGGCCTACCTTCTCGGTCTCTGTTGGTCATAAGAACAGAGGAAAACACCATTCTTTCCACCTCTACTAAGTCAGAGAAGATGGGTGCACAGGAAGAAGTGAGATCAGGACGCATGCTTTCCCTCCCTTGAACTCCCCATTGCCCTAGGTAGGCCTGCTGTGGGCACATGTTCTTTTGTCCCTGGCATCTAGAACCCTGGGCACAAACTCCTTGCAGACCTGCAGGACCAGTGGGATTGGGGGTGGGGAAGCATGGATGCTGTCTGCCGAGGCTGCCCTGGGGCCTGCCGGTAAGGCCAGCTGGTCATTCCACATTCCTGGAGACAGAGTCTCAGAAGCACTTCCTGGGCACATTCCCAGACGAAGGAGAGGTAGGTTGGGGTCAGGTTCACCATCTCCAGGGCACTGGATTGCCCCACAGGGACCTCCTCCCAATCCCCAACACGAGCAAAGTCAGGCTCACCTCTCCCGTCTGTGAAGGGGTGAAAATCAGCACACTTACTTGTCTTGCTGAGCATGTGGGTGTAGGTGGCTACGCTTCCTGCACGTTTCCTGATTAGAAGTGATACAGTATCAGAGTGTCGTGTGTGAGAGAGAGAGCGAGAGAGCGCATTCCTGTAGGGAACGGACAGAGAGAGGGAGACAGAATGCCAAGCAGGCTCCATGCCCAGCACAGAGCCCGAAGCGGGACTACATCTCACAACTGTGAGATCATGATCTGAGCCGAGATCAAGAGTCAGAAGCTTAACCTACTGAGCCACCCAGGCGCCCCCATGGAGTTTTAAACTGGTTTCCATGCTGGGGGTGTTGCCCACCCAGGGACCTGCTGGGAACCCGCGGGCACATGTTTAGCTCTGAGAAATGATGAGGGGCCTGCTCCTGCCATAGGCCCTCTTGGTGGCTGGTGGCGCACCCCGGGCGTCCCGCACGGGGACTGGCAGGCTCCTGCAGTGCATAGGACTCTTGACTTGCTGATGCTTTTCCTGTCCACACTCAGGGCCTAGACGCATCTGAGTAAAGAGCATTTCAGATGTAGCTTTAAATTATATGTTGTTGATGGTATTTACAAAACCAAGGAATAAAATATCAGGTAAAACAACTCGTACTGAAAAGAAAGTGTCATTTCTTTCTATGCTGTTTCTGTGAGAAGGTAGAGTAGGCAAGGGATAAATCATTTTGGTGTCTCTTATTTGAATTCCTGATGCAAAACAGAGAATCTAATCTTCCAATGTTTATCCTTAAGTCTGATGGAAGGTTCCAGGGTCTTTACTGACCATAAGTGATCAGAACAGCCGTTTTTCTTCTTCTGAGTATACCAGCATGCCCAGAAAAGAGTATTGTAAAATAACATCCAGTTTTGGGGGGTCTTCCTTAAATTCTATAGATCTGGAGCACCTGGGTGGCTCAGTCAGTTAAGCATCTGACTGCAGCTCGGGTCATGATCTCATGGCTCGTGAGTTCGAGCCCTGCATGGGACTCTGTGCTGACAGCTCAGAGCCTGGAGCCTGTTCGAAATCTGTGTCTCCCCCCTCTCTGCCCCTCCCCTGCTCACATTCTCTCCTTCAAAAATATATAAACATTAAAACAAAAATAAATCCTATAGATCTACACAGCCTGTTACTCAGTATCATAGAAGAATTTGTTGACTCTTTTCTGAAGATTTGTAAGAATCTATAATATTATCTTTAAGTTCTTGCTCCTAATTGTGTTATTCTCCTTCTTACTAGCACATCTAGTCATGTTTTTCAAAGGCTAGCATCAGTTGACGTATAGTTGACACATGATGTCGAAAGCAAGTCTTCCTCTTCCTCTGCCTGCGGCTAAAGCGTGTCCGTTATTTACAGTGCTGTTATGTGTGTTTTCTGCCAACAACACAGGGCAAGCGATCAACTTCTCAGTAAAAATCTGCATGTAGGCTAAAGGTCTTTGTAGATCAGGCCGACTCCTAATCTTTTCTAGACGTTAGAGTTCCAGTTTATTGTTGAGTCTATCTTCCATCTTGAGGAAAGGTCCCTTTGTTTGCAGGTCCCATAAGAGAACTCTGTTAAATGTTTTGATCTTTTGCTCCGTTTTTTAAAAACCATATTTTCATTCCCTAAAAAGGTGTAAGTGAGAAGGAGAAGCAGGAATGCAGAAAGGTGAAATCATTACCTGGTCCTCAGAGGAGCAGTACAAAATCACCAATAACAACACCTACGTGCGCATACGTAGAATTCTCCCCGACGTGCGTAATTTCTGCAAATGCTTTCTTGATTATTCCCTGTTCACTTGCAGCCGAAGGAGGTGGATTGGCCCTGTGTACTGTTGGAGGCACTTCGCATGTGAAATGGTTGATTTCCTTGCCCCGCTTCTGTTTGAGTCTTTGTCCCTGCTTAGTACCATTCTAAACGACACCCCCTCGCTCTTGGTTATGATTTTAAAATTCATACCGATACCAGTGTAACGCCGATGAAATACCTTGCGCGTTTGCATTACAGTGGGAAGGTACAAAGTAGGCTCACTTAGGTTGCCCCTTACAGACTCCATGAATTCATCTGCTCGCTTGTTTCCAAGGATGGCGGTTTAAACCTGGCCTCCGTAAATTACCAGGTGAGAGGAGGCCAATCCAAGGACAGAGCACTGCGAGGCAAATAGAGAGCCGCACGGACCCCCGGGCGCTGGGATGAGGCAGGGACCTAGTGGCTCTGAAATGGAAATGATGATTTTCAATAATACTCGGGGGTGGCTAAATAATAAAAGAATCCCGGGCCGCCCCCTCCCCAAACCTGAGCTGTGATCCAGTAGGTGTGAAGCTGGGGCTTGGGATTCTGCTTTTTTAACAACCACTCGGGTGCCTGTGAGGAACAGCCTCGTTCGGGTTCCTCTCTTAGTTTCAGTTTCCACATCCCTAAAAAGAGGATAATATCTGTTTCACAGAGTTGTTGGCAGGAACTGAAAGAATGTGTGGGAAAGGGCCCTGGGAACCGTGAAATGAGACAGACGAGGACCCGCTGAATTAGTGGCTTTAACTCTCAGCCTCCTTCTCGAGGAGTTTCTGCGCCCCACTCCAGATTGGGGTGGCCCTGCCCACGGCTCTCAGGATGCCGAGAAACACTCCCAGATGGGATCCCATCCTCACCCTTCCCCTTCCCTCAGCAACGGGCCTGGGAAAGCCGTCTGGCCCCTGACTCCTCCTCCCTCTCAACAAGTATGTGTTGTTGAAACCCATTGTTCTAGGTGCCGGGGACACATCTGAGACAGGTCTTCCCCTCTTTCTTGGCCCGGGTGGGTGGGGACACGCCGTGGTGCGCCACTTAGAGAACAACGGCTGTGTGACCTCCGCCCCTTTTGAGAGAACCCTTCAGATGCTAGTGGCCAGAAATGTCGTCCTGCAAACCCTTCCTCAGAGAGAGCTGGTGGCTCTGAGTCCATCTAATCGGGCGAGTGGCAAGGAGGGGCCTTCCGTGGTCCTGCTGTATCGCGCTGGCCGGGCTGGCTCTCACCAGCCCTACGGGACGCCCCTGCCACTGAGCCCAGAGGCCGAGAGTTCCCCAGACCTTTCTTCCTTGTTCAGAGCGCCCAGGAAACCTGAAGACCAACGCCAGTCCCTGAGGGGTGGGGGTGGGGGACGTCCCAAATTATTTGTACTTCTTACAGTTAAAACTAGGATAGAATAGCAAGTCTGTTTTGTTCCGTTTGTTAACTAGAATAAAGATAAGTTTTAACAAGGGGGCTTCTCAACGACTGTGGCAAAATGAGTCTGGTTCCAGCCCACATGACACGGGAAGTCCTTCTTCAGATGTCATCTGATCATAATAATCTGGTAGTAGAGGCCCAGGCAGTAGAAGAAGCCGGATGCCTGTTCCTTCTACGGCTTATCCCATTGGGTTTGTTGGAAGAAGTCGTGGAAATACGTGTTGAGGGAGCTGAGCCCGGGAGGTGACGGAGAGCTGAGACGAGTTGAGTCACTTGCCCAAGGTGGCGTGGCGTGTGGATGACAGAGCCGGCATTTCAACCCAAGTGTATGTGACACTGGGCTGCTCTGCCCGGCCCATGGTGGACGGTCGGGCTTTGGATGAAGCAGACTCGGTGTCCTGAGAGCCCCTGAGTGAGAGAGCGAGCTGCTGAGGTAACAAAAGGGGTTGGCGGAAACAGTCAGTGGTTCTCAGTCAGTCCCTTGAAAACGTTAAGCCCTAAGGCGTCAGTCATGGAAAGGATTAACTGTTCTGTGGTGCGTCTAGGATGATTCCACATATGAACCGTCCTTGGGAGAATTGAGAAAACAGCCTCTTCAAAGCTTTGTGTTACTTTTATTTATTTTTTATTTTTATTAATTTTTTAAAAATAGTTTATTGTCCAATCGGTTTCCATGTAACACCCAGTGCTCTTCCCTACATGTGCCCTCCTCCATCACCACCACCGCTTTATCCCCCTCCCCCTCCCCTTCAACTCAGTTCCTTTTCAGTATTCACCAGTCTCTCAGGTTTTGCATCCCTTTTCCGTTACTTTTAAAAGGAAGACCCGAGTCCTTTACGCCGCTCTCGGGGCCACTCTCTTTCATTGCCGTGCTTCCATCCAGCTTGGAGCTGACGTCCCCTTTTGTCCCTTCTCATTCTTCATAGCTCAGCTCAAAAGACACGTATGTTGTCTCATTTTGCGTTCCCAGCCTCCTTGCGATATTGGCACACCACATACATACGATGAAGGTGTATAGCATGAGGATTTGGTACACACATATACTGTGAGAAGATGATGACCGTAGTAAAGTCAGTTAACACTCCCATTCCTGATGTGATAATATGTTAGATCTACTGTCTTAATAAGTACACAATACGGTATTGTTGATTACAGTCACCATGCTGTACGTTAGATCCCCAGAACTTCCCTTACAACTGGAAGCTTGTACCCTCTCACCAACGTCTCCCATATCCCCCGCCCTCCTCTCCCTGGCAAACAGTATTCTACCCTCTGTTTATATGAGTGCAGCTTTTTAATATTCCGCACGTAAGTGATAACACACAGTATTTGTCTGTGTGTGTGTGTCCGACTTATTTCACTTAGCATCACCCTCTCAGAATCTCTCCATGTTGTCACAGTGGCAAGATTTCCTTCTTTTCTACGGCTGGATAATACTGCACGGTGTACAGACCGCATATCTTCCTTCCCACATTCACCCATCAGTGGACACTTGGGTTGCTCCCATGTCTTGGCCTTTGTGCATGATGCCACAGTGAACATGGACGTGAAGCCGTCTCTCTGAGATAGTGATTTTACTATCAGTGGGATTGCTGGATCGTATGGTAGTTCTATTTTTAACTTTTTAAGGAACCTCCGCACTGTTTTCCCTACCAGTTATCCCAATTTGCATTCCCACCGGCAGTGTACAAGGGTTCCCTTTCTTTATATCCTTGCCAATATTTGCCATCTTCTATCTTTTTGACCATAGAAAAGGCACTACCTCAAGGGAGCCTTCTTTGTGTCATTAGTTTAAAAAGTCCAGCGAGAGGGTCACATTGCATGAGCGTCAAGGTGTTGTCTCTTCACTCTTGGATCTGCATCACGCTGACAGTGCTTGGCACACAGTGATGTGCATTACATGGTCCACTATGTGATGGGTGGATGGACAGACGGACGGATAAGAAAGATAGATGGAAGTGTAGAAGGAAGGGAAGACACAGCCAGGAGCCCTAACAAAATTCAGATAACCCTTATGTGACTTATCAATAATCCCCAAATAAGAGATGAGGGATGCTTGACTGTGTATTTCACCTTGTGTTTCCCGTGAAAACTTCAGCCATTCTAGGGCTGAACTCCTTGCTTTCTTGCCAGGTCCAGCTCTCCTGGCTTCCGTATCTCTGTTAACAGCACAACTAGTCATCAGGCTGCCCAAGTCATAACTTTGGCATCACTATCCTTAACTTTTCCCTCTGCCTCACTGCCCAAGGCCATCTGTTCTGTTTTTGTCCCTTCTCCAGCATCTCACATTCAGGCCATGCCCACAGCCTGGCAGCCTGTTCCTGGTCTCCGCTTGTCTAGTCTCCTTGCCTCCCCCTCAGATCTGATGGTCTCCACCCTGTGCTGTGTCCTTCCAGTGCAATTCTTAGAGCTGAGGGGAAGGCGGAAACCTGGGCTTTGAGAATTATAGAAGACTGGGGGACAGGGGGTAGTTAGTTTGAGGTAGAATTTTTAATATTGTTATTTTATATTTGGAAATGGGAGAAAACACAGAGGAAGGGACAAGACAGGTCTTGGCTGGTGGGCTTGGGCAGCGTGTGCCCAAGGACACTTCCCCAACTCCCTTCTGCATAGATGGGGGGTAGGGAAGGCATTGCAGAGTCTCTCAGGGGGTGGGGTGTGAAGTTTTTTCAGTTACTCAGAGGGAAATAAATTAAAAATGGCTGCGCAATGCTGCATTAATGCCTTCCGTTGCCCCAGAAAGGGCTTGCCGTTCCCAGGGGAAGGAAAATGGGTGCTGCACAACCCTCGCACCTGCAGCCCAGCCTTCCTTGGCCTCACCCCAGGAGCCAGCCCCTGCCATTGGCACATAGCTTGAAGGCCAGGTCTCTAGTTGGCAGCCAAGCCAAAATACTGCCTCCCCCTCAGTGTCCTAGGACATGGTGGCCCAGCTCAGGAGCATGGCCCTCCTAGCCGGAGCCAGTAGGCCACCAGCCTGCCTTTGTTGGCCAACTTCCCTCTACTCACAGACCTTCAGCCATTCCAGAGTACTCCTCTCTCTGAAAGAGGGTTTCACTGAAGATGGGGTTTGCCAGGGATGGGAAGGAGGTCACTGAGGCAAGCAATCTGCTGGCCTTCCTACCCCTCACCTTCCACCCATAATCCCCAGACCTTTCTTGTTATTTGTGACTTCTTCCTCGGGATGTCACCATGCCTTGCAGTTCTTTGTCGTAGGATGTCTTGTGTTGTGGGTCATTCCTGTTGCACATTCCTGTCTTCCACACTCCACTCTGCTATCCTTACGGACCTATCCGGCTTTGCGTCTTTAGCACCCAGCCAATGAGAGGTCCCTAAGTAATGACTGTGTGGACGGACGGATGGATAGATGGTGGATGGATGGACGACAGGTAGATGGATGGGTAGACAGAGGAACAGACGGGTGGGGGATAGATGGAAGCATTCCTGGCTTCATAAGACGAACAAATGAAAACATTTGTAGTTTTCATGAAAGAGGTAGGGGCCAGGTACAGTCCCCTCTTGAAAAACTTCTTAGGAATAGAAATGTAACAACCACACTCTCAGTTGTTAATTGTGGGAAGATCAAAAGCCTTAGGCTGAAACTTACATTCTGTTACCTGCACCGTCACCCTCTGGGAAGTCACCTCTCACAGCTGGCCCTTTTTAACTGGTGCCCCTTTCCTGCCCTGTCCACGGATGTACAAGGTGCCCCTCTTAACCTTTTGCCCAATGATTCTTGCTTTCTCACCTTCATCTTTAGATCCCTGCCCTCGTTCCTGGGGGTTATGGAATCCACTCCCAGAGCCCATGGCAGCTCCGGGCCAGGCTCCAGCCTGAGCTGATGTGTGAGTGGAGGCAGGGCCAGCACAGCACCGGCAATGCCCTTGTCAGAGAGCTGGCGAACATGGCAGCCGTGGGCCCCACAGGCTGAGGGGGTTGAGGGCTCCGCGGTGCCCCTTCCCAGGCAGTGGCTGTGGTTCTGAACTCAACCCACTCCCTCCCCAAACCTCTCTGCCTCAGTAATCAAACGGCACCTCTCCTGTTGTTGGGGTAAGAGGAGATCCTCTTTCTGGCCTTTTTTAATGTTATTCCTTCAGGAACATTAGACAGCTTGAGATAAAGACCAAAAATCAAAGCTGATATTCTGTTTCAGATCTTTTTTTTTTTTTTCTTAAGAAGGATGTGAGTGTAAAATCCCACACAGTAAAAGTACTCGTTGCTGCAGCAATTTAATATTCTCTTTCTTTTGGAGATAAACTCCCAATTTCTCATTTAAATTCAGAAATCTAAGGCTATTTTTACATCTCAGACTTCTTATATTTTTTATTTTTTTAAATGCTTTTTATTTATTTTTGAGAGTCAGAGAGAGACAGTGCAAGCAGGGGAGGGTCAGAGAGAGAGGGAGATAGAGAATCTGAAGCAGGCTCCAGGCTCTGAGCTGCCAGCACAGAGCCTGATGCGGGGCTCGAAGCCACGAACCATGAGATCATGACCTGAGCCGAAGCTGGACGTTTAACCGACTGAGCCCCCGCAGGCGCCCCGACGTCTTACTGTTTTACAAAACATATTATGATAATAGTAGGAATGACAGTAAAGCCACAATAAGACTGTCCCTGCGCTGGTCTCTACCTCGTCACACAACAAATAATTGTTTGGAACGAAGGTCTTTCTTCCTGAGAAACTTCCTTTGTCTCTTTCGGATTGAAATTCTAAAATCATCCCAAATGCTTTTTTCTCATTTTCTGTTGTTCCGCATTTCCCAGAGTGCTTACGTGATCCCTTGGATTTTTAGTCAAAGATTTCCAGAGTCTTAAAACCCAGTGGCTGGATTTACTGTCTCGGGGTTGGGCAGCTCTGTTTTTACCGGTGAGGAGATGTTTTTCTGTTCTACAGCAACCCACATGCCTGTTTGGGGGTATAGGACCTTAGCATTTGCCTTATTTCCATAATATCACCACTTCTTTTAAGTACCGTGTGGCACGCGTTTATTTCTTACTGTTTTTTTCCCCTCTGATTCTAGAAGTAATGTATGTTCATTTGAGACAATTTAGAAAACACAGAAAAGTATACAGGAAAAATAAACATCACCCACAGCCATCCCCCAGGGATGACAACTGATGAGACCATCTTCTGATCCCTCTAGTCTTTGTGCAGATATGAGCCATAAATTGGAATTCTGCTCTGCACACAGTTTCATATCCTGTTTTTTCCCCACTCTTCATTTTCTTTTGAGCATGTTCTCATGGTATTCAGCATTCTCTGAAAACACAATTTTATTAGATAAACAACAGTCTACCATGTGGAAGTACCTGAATTTATTCCATTATTCACCTACTGCTGAGGTTTACATCGTTTCTCTCTTTTTTTTTCTAGAATGGATAGTGTTTCCACAAATGTAATTTAAAAATATTTTTAATGTTTGTTTATTTATTTATTACATTTATTTTTGTTTTTGAGAGAGATAGAGTCAGAGCATGAGCGGGGAGAGTCAGAGACAGAAGGAGACACAGAATCCGAAGCAGACTCCAGGCTCAGAGCAAGCATTCAGCACAGAGCCTGATGTGTGGTTCAAACCCAACAACCGTGAGATCATGACCTGAGTCGAAGTTGGACACTCAACCGACTGAGCCACCCAGGCGCCCCAACATTTATTTATTTTTTAGAGAGATCAAGAAACAGAGTGTGACTGGGGGAGGGGCAGAGAGCGAGGGAGATACAGAATCCGAAGCAGGCTCCAGTCTCCGAACTGTCAGCACGGAGCCTGATGTGGGGCTTGAACCCACAAGCTGTGAGATCATGACCCAAGCCTAAGTCAGACGCTTAACCAACTGAGCCACCCAGGCACCCCTGTAAATGTCATTGTCAATGACATGCATTTCTGTAACTTTTTAAAGTGAAGCATATTGTACATAAAATAAAACACACAGGCCTTTACCATATATTTTTCTACACGTATGCACCTGTGTGTTACATCACCTTTAAAGGCTCCTTGTAATATTTCTTTCAAAACTTGCTTGTTTGTTTCAAGCACTCAGTTACCAGGGACTTTCACTGTATCGTTTTATTGAATGCTGCTGGGCACACGGCAGTGGAGATGTTGCCATTCCGACGTTCTGGTTGAAAAAATGGAGACTCGGTGCGCCGGGTAGATTGACCTAGTCCCACAGTGAGTAAGGGTGGAAGCCGAATCGGGTCCTGGTCTTGCCCGCACCCAGAGCCGCAGCTCTCTCTGTGATACTCTCTCAGATGATGAAAACTAAAAGCTGCCGACAGCCCTTGACAGAACAGGAAAGGATTGGGGTTTGTTTTGTTTGTTTTTCCCTTTTAAACTATGGTTGAGGGTCAGTGAGTGACCTCGCTGTGTCCCCTGGTTATAGGTTGCATTTAAAATCAGAACTGTCACTGCTGCTTTCTGGTTTGGGTTGGAGTTTGCTCATGGGTATCGCTCCGGTGCTATGGCTGTCATCAAGTTACAAGTCATAATCCACCCACTCGCGCCCCTCCCACAGACTCAGGCTTTCCCCATTTGTGTTCCCAAGCAAAGGAGTAATTCTGAGGACAGCAGCTTCTGAAAACCCGTTAACAAGTTGGCTCAGCTTGGTTGGCAAAGCAGGTGGAGAGGAGGCCTCAGTTAAGGTGCACAATTTAGATTGGTTGGGGAGGACAGGAGAGAAACTTCCAGGCGTTCTGGTCCACCACCCCGCCCAGTTTCCAAGCCTTGAATCATCTGCGGGTGGGGGGGGGGGGAGTGCCTGTCGGGGGTAAGCCTGAGGCTGGGACCAAGGACCCCTGTGTCAAGCACAGGTGCGGAGTCCATGGGTGTGGTGTAGAGCGGATGGCCTGGGGCCGAGGCGGGCCCAGAGTCTGTTCCTCTTGAGGATGCAGCCAGATTAAAGGCAGTCAGGTTGGACACAACCCAGGTGCATTCCCACCACAAAGAGATTTAACAAGGTGGAGAAAATTCTCTTTCCCCTGAGTTCCCCAGTGTAGGAGGTTAAAAGGAAGTTCAGATTAAGCCACTTGGGGTACGATAGGGTAAGGACCCCCTGCTCCCTTGAAGAGCAAGGTAAGGAGCTGCCATCCAAAGTGTGTGAGCCCAGGGCTCTGGTGCGCTGCAGGGGGTGTGCGAGTTTGGGGACAGGACTGCCCAGCAGTGGGACCCTCTCCACCTCGTAACTGAGGCGCAGTAGCTGTGTTGAAGTCACGGTTGTTACTAGGTGAATGAGCCTTCAGCCCCCGGGCCTCGTGGGCAGAATGGGAAAGTTGGCAGTACTTACTTGCCCCCAAGGTCAACGAGCAGGCGGATGCGAGATGCTTGGAGCGGTCACAGTGTGATAGCACTCTCCGTGGTACTGGGATCACCACTGCTCCTTCCTGATGCTGAAGCTGGGGGTGCTGCTCCCCCGGCACCCTGGAGAGCATGTCACCCTGTACAGTTCCCTCAGGGCAGGGGGGGACCTTGCCCGGAAGAAATGCTGGACCGTGGGGCGCCTGGGGGCTCAGTCGGTTAAGCATCCAACTTCGGCTCAGGCATGATCTTGTGGTCCATGAGTTTGAGCCCCTCATTGGGCATTGGGCTGTGTGCTGATAGCCTGGAGCCTGCTTTGGAGTCTGTCTCTCTCTTGTCTCTCTCCTCTCCTCTCTTCTCCTCTCTTCTCTCTCTCTCTCCTCTCAAAAAATAAATAAACATTAAAAAATTTTCTTTAAAAAATGCTGGACCTCATTTAAAGCCTTGACTTAAACAGGTGGCAAATTATCAACTTGCCCGTGGCCCCCACTACTTCAGTCAACAACTGGCTGTGTAGACACTCCTTCGTGTTTCTCTTTTTGTTCCAGGCTGCTCTGCCCAGCTCACAGCCCTCACGTGTTCTCAGGAGAAGGTCTGTTGCTTTCTTAGGGTTTTTCCTAGAAATGTTGACCTGGCGGTTAGGAGGCCAGTCACTGAACCCCTGTGTGTCTCAGCCAGTTCTTGATCTTCTTTTTGGGCCTCATGGGAATAATAACGCCACCACCTCAGAGAGGTTGTAAGAACTATATGAGTTTCTGGATGCAAAGCATTTACAATGGTGCCCAACCCAGCGGGGGTTAACTACTGGATTTTATTTTTATCTCCCTGTTTCCAACCCTAATTCTGTATTCCGCGTATTCCTTCTTTTGCTCTCCCTGCCACCTTGCACAGTATCCAACTTCCATGCCAACGTCCTTGACAGAAGACTTCAACTGTGCTGTTCTGTGAACTTCGTGCTGATTTATTTAGAGAGAAGCTCCTTTCTTTTGTGTACGTTTTTGTCTGCGGGTTTCTATCATACTGCATTTTCCTGGCATAGGACTTAAATATTCTTGATATAGTGGAGTCTCTCAGCGGACTCTGTGCTCCTGGAAGGCAGGGCCAGTCGGATCCTCAGTGAGTAGCCAAGGTTCTGGCCCGGAGAGCAAGTGCGAGCAAATGTTTGCTGGGTCAGCCATTGTCCTTACAAAGAAGCCGCAGAGAAAGAAGGTCCCTGGTGATGGACAGACGGCCTCAGGTAATCCCTGGAGAGCTGCTGGGCAGCATCCCATTCTCGGTTAGAGCCGATGCCCCCGCCTTCTTTTCCCTGCCTTGCAGTGGCTTTCTGCAGATGGGAAAAAAACAAGAACATTCTTTTATGTTGCTCCTCTTCCATCCCCTCTGTTCCTTTGCTGTAAAAGCAACGAGTGGAGGGGTGTCTGGGCGGCTCAGTCAGATAAGCGTCCGGCTTTGGCTCCGGTCATGATCTCACAGTTTGTGGGTTCGAGCCCCACGTCAGGCTCTGTGCTGACAGCTAGCTCAGAGCCTGGAGCTGCTTCGGATTCTGTATCTCCCTCTCTCTCTGCCCCTCCCCTGCTCGTGCTGTCTCTCTCTGACTCTCAAAAATAAATTAAAAAAAAAAACATTAAAAAAAAAAAAAGCCAAGAGCTGAGAAGATGCCAGGAGCAAAGCACTCCGCCGAGGACACCTGTTTTCCGTTTCCTGCCTGGGGCTTGGCGGTGGTGAGCAACCAGCTCAGGACTTTTTGCCTTTCCTCGTGTGGCATCTCCGAGAAGTGGACAGAACGTCAGCGTTTCTTATTTGTTGAATAAAGGATCTGGGGCACTGTGGGATCGCGTGGAGCGGGCCCACCTCTGCCCCTCACAGCTCAGACCACCTCCTCTTCAGGCGTGAGGGGCCAACCCTGTTACAGCGGCGGGGCTGCGGTGGTGTCAGAGTTCAGTGAGGGTGGGTTCTGATACGCAAGTGACGTTTTCAGACAAAATCAAATGCATCCTTGCAGGGTCTCTTTTGTAAAAATCTAGCATGAGGATCATTTTTAAACTTATTACCTTGTACAACATTTGTCATAGGAATCTCTGGCTCTGCAGGAGAGTATCTGATAATTTACACGAAAGGGGTTATAAATACGCAGGGTTATTTTTTGAGGGACATGGTTTTTTCTTTTTTAATCAATCCTCCTCTCCCGCATCTCCAGCATTCCCACGAAGGCAGCCAATGTTTATAGCCTGGTAGTTTCCTTCCATACTTTTCTCGATGGACAGACGTTCACACGTGTAGAATGTGAGTAAAATGTGATCTGGTCATTGTGGTATGTGAGATCATGTGCTGTGTGCTTCTCTGCGTTTGACTTTTGTCACTTAATCGGGCCAGTCACTACAGTCAACTGTCATCGCTAGCCCTGAGTCGTCCTGGTCAGTGGCAGCAGGGTCCGCAAGATGGATGGACCGCAGAGCAGCCACATGTGTCGTTAAGGACCTTCCCTCCTTTTCTGCGCCAGGTTCTGGGACAGACACGCATGTGTGTATCGGCAGTGCCCGCCTGCTTTTATTCCAGAGGGTTTGTGCCAGCTTTGGCTGCAAGAGACAGAGACTCTCACTGGCTTAAACAGTAAATACTTAATAAACATGACAAAGGTGATACGCAAACGCCGAATAAAATAGGAGCGAAATGAATCCAGCAACTTACTAGTAATGACTACATCAGAACAAGGAAATGCAAGGATCACTTTGCATATAAAAATCTATGAGTAGATTTGACCATGATCACAGATTAAAGGAGGAAAATGGTTCAATCATTGTAATAAATGCATGAAAAGTTTTTGATAAAAATCTTATTTTCATTCCCAGTTTTTAGAATATGACCAATGTGGATAGAGGACCTGATTTAAAAAAAAAAAATACCTACAGTAAACACCAGCTTTAGTCAAGTGTTACATGCAGAATTATAGCAAAGATGCCGAGTTTCACCACTTTAACGTTTTACTGGTGGTCCTGAGGGGTATAAGGATTGAAAAGAGAAGAAACGAATCATTTTTTGAAGCCCATAGGGTAATCAGTGTACAAAATTCAAAATAGTCTCTATGATTAGAACTGGTCAGTGAATTCAGAAAGCTTGCTAGATAAAAATTCATTCATAAGAAAGAAGTGAAATTTAAAAGATTCTGTTAACTACAAAAACGAAGAAACTCAAAAATAATTCTGATAACAGAAGTGTGAGGTGTGTATGTGAGTAATTTTGAAACCTTATTGAAGGACAAAAGAAGACCTAAATGGAGACATAAGCTAATAGTCTCCACAATTTCAATAAAAGCGTCGATAAAAATTTCCACAAAAAATGTAATGAGCTGATCGTAAAATCCACATGGAAGAGTGAAGGTCCAGGAAAGCCCAGGACAAAGAAGAGAGAATGTAGCCTTCACCGTGAGAGAGGTTTTCGTAAAGACACAGTTATTAAAATAACGTGATATTTGCAGATTATGTGCTGTTCGGGTTCTCTAGTCTGGCCCTTTGGTCGCCGTGTTTATTGATCACAGTGATACTTCACAGGTGGCTTTATTAATCAGTGGAAAAGGGAGCCAAGTCCATACACTGTGCTAGCATGACTGATTTTTTTCGTACAGGGAAATATAAACTTAGATAGCTTTCTCACATCTCACACAAAAATAAATTCCAGATGGTTCTAAGACCTAAATGTGAAAGACAAAGTTTTTAAATGTTTAGAAGAAAAACAGGCAAATATCTTTATGACCTCAGGAAGGGAAGGATTTCTCTCCCTTTCTCTCCCTCCCTCCCTCTCTCTCTCCCTCTCTCTTTTATTTCCTCATTAACAACTGAGAACCAACTCTAGCAAAATGTAACAGTACTATCCTTAAAGGTGTGAACCTATGGACCTTGGAGGCAACCTCATTCTACATTTTTTTTTAATTGAGGTACAATTGACAAACCTTATGATGGTTCAAGGGCGCGGTGTACTGATTCAGTATCTGTATCTATTGTGAAATACTCTCATCAGTCGTCCTACAGAGTTATAAAATCTCCTTTCCTTATGATGAGGACCTCGAAGATGTGTTCTCTCCTCAGCTTTCAAACCTGCGGTGCAGAACTGTTAGCTAGAGTCGCCATGCTGTACATTACATCCACATGAGTTACTTTACAGTTGGAAATTTGTACCTTTGGCCCCCTTCGCCCATTTCCCCACCTTTGCCCCTGCCTCTGGCAACAATCAGTTTCCTATATCTATGAATTCAGTTTTTTATTTTTGTTTTTGAAGATTCTACATATAAAAGAAATCCTGTGATGTTTGTCTGTCTCTTTCTGCCTTACTCCACTTTGCATCATGGTCTTAACAGCCATGTATGTTGTGCATGTATATACCTTTTTGTTATCCACTCAGCTGTCACGGACGCTTCAGTTGCTTCCGTATCTTGGCTCTTGTAAATAATGCTGCAGTGAACATGGGAGTGCCTATATTTTTTCAGGTTAATGTTTTCCTTCTCTTTAGATAAACACCCAGAAGGGGAATTACTAGATCACACAGTAGTTATATTTAAAATTTTTTGAGGAGCCACTGTACTCACTTCCATAGTGGTCGTGTCAGCTGTGCACAAGGGTTCTCCTTGTTCCACAGCCTCACCAACGCTTGTTATTGCTTATCTTTTTGATAATAAGTCATTCCAGTAGTTGTGAAATGCTATCTAATTGTGGTTTTGATTTGTATTTTGCTGATGATTAGTGATGTTGAGTACCTTTTCATGTACGTGTTGGACATCTGTATGTCTTCTTTGGAAAAATATCCATTTAGATCTTCCACTCATTTTTAATAGAAACATTTGCTTTGCAGTGGATTGATATGAGTTCTTTATATATATTGGATATTAATCCCTTACCAGATATATGATTAGCAGTTATTTTCTCCCGTTTGTAGGTTGCCTTTTCATTTTGTTGATGGTTTCCTTTGTTGTGCCTAAGCTTTGTAGTCTGAGGTAGTTCCACGTGTTTATTTTTGTTGCCTTTGCTCTTGGTGATCCAAAAAAATCATTGCCAAACCAATATCAAGTTACCACTTTGGTGTTTTACAGCTATGGGTCTTACATTCAAATCTTTAATCCATTTTGAGTTAACTTCTGTTAAACTAGTAGTCCAGTTTCAGTCTGTTGCAAGGGGCTGTCCCATTTTCCAATCACGCTTAGTAAAGATACTGTCTTTTCTCCATTGTATATTTTTGGCTCCTTTCTTATAAATCAATTGACCATATATGCATGGGTTTATTTCTGGACTCTCTATTTTGTTTCACTGATCTTCATTTCTGTTATGCCAATACTGCACTGGTTTTTCTTTTTTTTACTATAGTTTTGTAATATAGTTTGAAATCAGGATGCATGATTTGTCCATCTTTGTTCTTTCTCAGGATTACTTTGACAATTCATGGTCGTTTTTTGGTTACATAAACTTTTTAGGATTGTTTGCTCCATTTCTTTGAAAAATGCCATTGGAACTTCTTTTCATCATAATAAGTGGACTCTCTAGTGCCCCCTCGCCTATTTCATCCATCCCCCCACCCACCTCCCCTCTAGTAACCATCAGTTTTTTCTCAGTAGTTGAGTCTGTTCTTGGTTTGTCTCTCTTTTTTCCTTCGCTCATTTGTTTCTTAAATTCCACACGTGAGTGAGATCGTATGGTATTTGTCTTTCTCTGACTAATTTCACTTAGTTTTATACTCTCTCTAGCTCTATCCACATTGTTGCAAATGGCAAAATTTCATTCTTTTTATGGCTGAATAATATTCCTGTGTGTGTGTGTGTGTGTGTGTGCGTGCACATGTGTGTGTACCTATATACACACACACTTACATATATACATCAATTGATGGTCACTTGGGCTGCTTCCGTATCTTGGCTCTTGTAAATAATGCTGCTATAAACATAGGGTGCATATATCCCTTTAAATTAGTATTTCTGTATTTTGGGGGTAAATACGCAGTAGTATGATTGCTGGATCATAGGGTAGTTCTGTTTTTAACTTTCTGAGGAACCTCTACACTGTTTTCCAGAGTGGCTGCACCAGTGTGCATTCCCACCAGCAGTACAAAAGGAATCCCTTTTCTCCACATCCTCGCCAACATTTACTGTTTGTTTTGTTTTTTGATTTTAGACATTCTGACAGGTGTGAAGTGATACTTCATTGTAGTTTTGATTTGCATTTCCCTGATGATGAGTAATGTCAGGCATCTTTTCATGTGTCTGTTGGCCAAATGCATGTCTTCTTTGAAGAAATGTTTTCATGTTTTCTCATTTTTTAATTGGATTATTTGATTTTGGGGTGTTGAGTTATATAAGTTGTGTACATTTTAGATGCTAACGCTTTATCGAATATAACCTGTGAAGCCATCTGGTCCAGGACTTTTGTTTTTTTGGGAGCCATTGGAATTTTGATAGGAATTGATTGAATCTTTAGATTGCTTTGGATAGTTTGGACGTTTTCACAATATTAATTCTTCTGATCCATGAGCATAGAATATCTTTCCATTTATTTGTCATTTTCGATTTCTTTCATTAACGTCTTACAATTTTCACTGAAGCTTGTTCACCTCCTTGGTTAACCTTATTCCTAGGTGTGTTATCTTTTTTTGATGCATTGTAAATGGGATTATTTTCTTAATTTGTCTCTCTGGTAGTTCACTATTAGTATAATGGAATGCAGCAGTTTATTTTTGCGTATTGATTTTATAACCTGCAACCTTAATGGATTTATTTATTTTAACAGTTTTTGGTGGACTACTACGGTTTTCTATATAGAAATCATGTCATCTGCAAATAGTGACAGTTTTACTTCTTCTTTTCCAATTTGGATGCCTTTTATTTTCTCTCACCTAATTGCTCTGGCCGGGACTTCCAATAATACCATGTTGAATATATGTGGTGAGGTGGGAATCCTTGTTTCATTTCCGATCTTAAGGGAAAAGCTTTTAGCTTTTCACCACTGAGTCTGATTGTAGCTGTGGGCTTGTCATATATGGCCTTTATTATATTGAACTTTATTATGTTAAGGGAAGGATTCCTTAAATAAGACACAGACACACACAGGAAAACACAAACAAAGGAAAAGACTGATAAATTTTACAACATAAAAATTCAAACTTATGAATAACAATAGAAACCATTTTTAGAAGATGGACAAAGAAGACCCTCACTAGGAGATATTTGCAACATGTAACAAAGAACTAATTCAGACTATCTAGTAGTCTTACTAGTACTCAGTGGAAAAAAAAAAAACCCACTAAAAAGCCATTAGAGAGATGGTCAAAGTTCAGAGAAGCCCTTGGCAGAAGAGGAAAACTGATAGTTCATAAACATATGAAAAGATGCTCAATTAATAGTGAGGAAAATGCTCATAAAACCTCAAAAGACTGCCATTCCACAGCCAACAGAGGAGCTAAAATGTTGCAGTCTGACAAAACAGCCCGTGTGGAGAGGAAGCATTGAAGTAGAACTTGTCTTCCTGGACTGCGGGGTTGTAAATGCTGCAGCACCTCGTGAATCTCCGGATCCAGCCTCTTCCCAGCAACCGTGCTTCGGTGTTCTATCCCCAGAGACCCCGGCAGGTCTCCGGGGACTCAGGACCTGTGATAGGATGGAAATCAAGCTAAACACCCTCCAGAGGAGAGGAAACCAACAAAAGGGATTCATTGGCAAGAAAGGTCAGTGGCAGATGTGGTTTGAGCCGGCTCCATCCCCTTCCATGTTCGTGCTTTATTCTCAGACTGCAAGACAGATGGGTGCTGTCATCCCTGGCCCGGCCATGGCATGTGACCACCACCAACAGAAGAGGGAGGCTTCCGGTGTCTCTGCCCAGGAGCCCCTGGGCCACTTCTGCTTTAGCCTCATTGGTCCAGCGCAGGTTACATGTCCAGGAACCAAATGGTTCGGGAACCAAACCATGGGGCCAGGAGAACACCAGGAGCATATTGACTCAGGTCTGCGTTCCTGGTCCTTCCACCAGGGATGAGATCACTCTTAGACGTGCTAGGTCGGTGAGAGCGGCTGGTGGTGAAGCTCAGGTGAGTTGTATAGGGGCAGAGGTGGACACCCGAGGACCCCTAGCATTCTGTCACAAAGAGGAAGGGCAAAACAAATGCTAAGTAAGGGACCAACCCAACAATGTCTACCACAGAGAGGATGGCCAGGAGTAAGACTTAAGTATGAGGGAATGTGCCCTGCAAGTTGGAATCCATGTTGTCAGATTGGTTTCTAAAAAGAATGAATAAATTTACATTTCTGCCAGTGGTGTTGGGCCACACACTGCCTGACCCTGAGCAGTGGGATTTCCCACCTCTCAGGCTGGTAACACTCAGGAGTGGTAAGTGAAAGCTGACGGTTGCCGAGATTTGGAGTTCCCTATAACTCCTCAGGCTGGGCCTCTTTCCTTTGTTTGCTGACCATTTGAATGTGCTCCTTAGTGAACTGTCTATTCAGAGTGCTTGTCATCAAGCTTTTAGATGCGAGAGATTTGAGTATGTTTTAAAAACATTCTCTGGGCTCAGAGGAGAAAAGAAGGAATTCTGCATTTCTGGAAGCAGCTTGGTGGGTTCGTAATAGGAATTACTCAATAAGCCGGAGACCCAAGGCTCCTGCCCCCACTACTCTACCCAAGTTGTGTGTTTGTGGTACCACATCAGGGAAACAGAAGCCCAGAGAAGGATGCGATTGAACCTGTATGTAAAATGCAAGCGCGGGACCCCCGGGTGCTCAGTCAGTTAAGCTTCTGGCTCTTTTTTTTTTTTTTAATATTTATTTATTTTTGATACAGAGAGGCAGAGCTCAAGTGGGGAAAGCGCAGAGAGAGGGAGACACAGAACCCGAAGCAGGCCCTAGGTTCTGAGCTGTCATCACAGAGCCCCATGCTGGGCTCACACCCATGAACCGCGAAATCATAACCTTAGCCGAAGTCAGAAGCTTAACCGACTGAGCCACCCAGGTGCCCCGAGTGTCCAACTCTTGATCTCTGCTCAGGTCACAATCTCAGGTCACTGGTTTCTGAGCTGCTTGGAATTCTCTCTCTCCCTCTCTCTTAACTCACAGGCTCGTTCTCACTTTCTCTCAGAATAAATATACTTTAAAATGCAAGGGCTGCATGTTACTTGTGAGGAGCTTTCCAGCTGTGATACCTTGTGCTGCTCTCGTGGACAGACTTGGAGACACTTGGTCTGTCGTTGACTCTAGAAATCCAGGTCTCCCCCTCCTACTTCGTGCTGACCCCTCACTGGATAAGATGATCTCTGGGACTAGCATCCGCCTTTTCTGGGCAGATCAGGAGCCTCAGTTCAATCTATAGCATTTGATTGGGTTTTGTCCCTTTCTGGATCTCTTAGCCAAGTGACAAACCCTTTGCCCATGTCCACCTTCCCTCACTGCTCAGAGTCACTCCGTATGGGTTACAGGTGTGAACTTGTGGTTCTGGGACTAGATCAGAACTTTACTTCCTTTCAGAGCAGCCCTCTAAAAGCAAAGCTTGACATCAGGGCCAGTGTTTGGTGGTAAAACAGCGAGGCACCGGTTACACATACCACGAGCAGGAGAGGTTGAAGGAGGCCAGAAGATGTCAACCAAGAAGGACCCAAGAGGTTGTTCACAGTCCTGTGTCTCTGCTCATTCAGACCAAAATTGCTTATCCAAAGATCACCTATCACCAGTGAACACCGTCACAGCAACACCAGTGACAGTGATAGTGACCCAAGCCATACGGAGAACGTTCTTCTGTAGTTAAGGGTCGGCTTCAGAACCGTCGGTGTGGAGGAGGGCGGTTCCAAGATGTGTGCAATGAAGAGGGGGCTGGGGGGTGCTAGGACGCGGGTCCTTCCTGCTGCCCCGACAGTGCCTGGGGGCTCCTCTGGTGAGCAGAGAATGGGGTGCAGTGATCCTGTGGCCTCACCAACGTGGCTTCTCAGCCTTGGAGGCACCGCGCTCCGCTCCACAGATGCCACCATTGTGTCTCGGTGAGTGGCATCAGCATAAACTTCGTTCTCGGGGCTGAGGGGGTTGGGCACCCCCCCAAAATGATACCACTTTCGTAAAAAGAAAAGTGGGTCAACCGATCATTGGAGCACACAGGTCTATATCCTATATACCCTCAGCAGTGTGCTTAGGATATCAGGTGATCATATGCTCATTCGTTTGTTCGTTCGCTCGTTCGTTCATTCATTCATTCATTCTTAGGCAGAAGTCTTGTTTTCCTGCTTTCTGCTAATTCTTGGAGAGTTACACCAGGAGCTGGAAATACTAGACTCTTCAGGCACTCCTCATGGCAAAGGTGGAATTGAGGTTAACACATAGTTCACGAGACTTTGTTTTGGGTTTACAGAGTTCAGGGCTGAGTTTTCCTTTTTTTAACCTTTACTCTATCACTGCCCAGATTTGATTTTGAAAGACTCCTTCCATGGCTCTCAGACCTTGTTTAGAGGAAATAGAAAACCATGCAGACTCTCAGCATTTCTTATGGACTGTTTTAGGGACAGATCCGGATGCAGTATTATACCCAGGTGTCTTGACTTAAATGCCTAATTGACATCGGATTTTTCTGAATCAGAAGACTCTGACGGTACTCTTCTGACAGCTGTCTATATTTATAGATCTCCAAGCAGATAAGAAATCACTAAACTTTTCTGTTTAATCATCTTCTAGAAAGTCATCTGAAAAAAAATAGGGAAACGCTTCATTCTCGGAGGTCCCTTGGACCTCGGCCACCTGTGCCGAGTTCCCGGTCAGAGCTGTGTGAGCCTCACTGTGGGAAGGGACTTTCAGCCCAGGGAAAAATGAGTTCCTGCTGGTGACTTGCCAGTTGGTCATGGCCACTCTCCTCGTCGGGTCGGGGGTTTCCAGGGTGTGGCTGATGGACCCCCGCTGCATGTAAGGGGGTGAGTGGTGGGGGTTTCCGGAGCCCCTGTGCTGGGGACAGGACATTAGCGTCAGCCATGACCACTTTCTTCTCTTAGTTGTCCAAACTCGAGATCTCCAAGGTGGGGTACACACTAGAGAACCCACTCTGGAGGAAGAAAAATGCAGATTAGACTAGAAAAGTTCTATTCTTATGCATTTGATAATGGACCTAATATGTTAGTATAGTAGCGAATGCACTACTTGAGAAATGTGCATGTATCAGTTGGCCTGACCACCAGTTTTCTTTTCCTCGTGGGGTCATGTGCTCAGAAAAGTTTGGAGCTTCTGTGTTAGCTGATTGCCATTAATCTAGAACAGAGGGTCAATTTTCAGCTGAATGGATGAAAATGCTAACAGACTTCAAACTAAGCATCAATTGTGTAGATCAAGTGTGGTAATTTTCCTCACAGCGTCATACGGTGTGTTGGTGTGCACTTAATAGCACTTGGGTTATTTCCTGCAGTAATCTAAAAGTGCGAGATGTCATATTTTGCATGTAATGTTAGCCTCTGTATGTACACAACAGAATGAAGAGCTTTCTAGAAGGGGTACAGCACTGTCACTGCTGTCATTCTGTGTGATAGAGAGACTGCAGAGGTAGAGAGATGGTAGACGGGGCCACTACCAATATTTTGTTACATGCCTTAGTATTTTTTCTGTAAATATATGCCTCCATTTTTGGTTAACCAAATTATGATTATGTCAAACAATGTTTTTATAACCTCAATTTTTTCATGTAATACGTAATTTTTTTCTTGTCAGTGGGGTGAGAAGAAGGTAAGGGGACAGGGTAATGATCCTGGAGGTCATTTGTGACCGCCTTCTCGGTTCTGAGATTCAGACCTTGGAAAATCTACCCTTGTTGCTTATACTTTCTTTATAAATGCACAAATTCATCAAGTGCTTCTCAGGAGAAATACGGTCTCCATGCACAGCATGATTTAGGTGGGCCAGGGAGTGCTGGTCAGAACTGAAAATACCTTAGGACACCATATTGAGGTAAGAAGCCTGGGGAAGATGTAGGGACTTGACTTGAACCTGGAGTTCCTCCCAGCACGGGGACAGCCCTAGACTCCCCAGCCTGAGCTGTAACTAGTTGCTCCTAGCAGCAACTTCCTTCACCCAGTTCCCAGTTCTCCATCACATCTCTGACTGCTTTCGAGAAAATTCTCTCGTCCCTTCCCACTACCCCAAACACAGGCATTAGGTAAGAGTGACACATGTTAGATTCCAACGAAACTAATGACAGCCAGGCTCAGGCAGGGCCGTAAAACACAAAGGGGCTTTGGAACTGCCATCACCATAGGCAGGACCAGATTAATGGGTCCTCACTGAGGGCAGGTGCACAGGCGAAGCAGGCTGACAGCTACGAGCAGGTCCCTGGCAATTGCCGAAAGACACCCCCCTCCCACTCCAGCAGCTCATCCGAATGCAAGGGATGTGATTATATGGTTAGACCTGACAATGCTATTTTTAAAAGCAAATCTTATTCTTAAGTTTTTAACACTTTATTCACTCTTCTTAGTTTTGAGTCACTGCCTGGTACAGCACCAGGCCTCAGGTATGTGCCTGTGGCCGGTCCCTTCCAGGTCACCAGGCCCTGCTTCTGACCACCTTGAACTGGTGAGACCTCCCCGCTCCACCAGGGAGGGCACAGGAGCTGCAGCCTTCCAACCCCGTCTGGGGCCAAAGGTGTCTTTAGCATCCACATTCCCCCACACCATAAGGTTAATGTTTTAGAAGGTCCTTGAGTCCCTTCCCTCTGTTAGGCATCGAGTCCCTAGGATGAAAGGGGCAGGAGAGTTTTCTGGCGTCTTCAGAGAGGTCTACGGGCTCCCCCTTTATGAGCCAGCAGAGGCTAGTGATGAGGCCGAACAGGTGACTCAGCCAACACAGTGCTTTTACACCCCGGGGGGGGGGGGTTCCTTTGCGATCTTTGCAATGAAGTTTGGCAGGAAGGTTCCGGCTTCCAGATAATTCATGTTCTCTCTAGGAGCCCTCCATCCAGTGCTAATCAGTTCGGAGCAACCCTGAGAGGTCTTTGGTGAATGGTCATTTCAGCTCTTTGTAAATACTTCTGAATTGGGACATTTCTCTGTGAACAGTCCAGATAAACAAAGGGTCCAGTGTACTGGGTTTTGCTGGTATTTTGACCAAGTTGGTTGAGCCAACCTTCTTCATACCAGTCCATTCTTGGAATTCTAAACATGACTGTGGTGGACATCTGAATGCTGTCTGTAAGCACGGAGCTTTTGTGATCCGTTTCCTGAGTAGTGCCTGGACTTGTGGTCCCCAAACTACCAATGATGGCCATGCTTTCTGGGCGTGGACTAGAGGATTTCCCTGTTACAGTAGGGGGACTGAGGTCGGTGTTAGGAGGTGTCAGGTTGCATGTGAGTGGTTAGTAATGTCTCCCATGGGCACGGGCCGGGAGCGATGGCCAGCAGACCATCCTTCGCTGCCAGCACTGAAGCCAGCCGGTGGGGGTTTTGCTGCGCGAGGGGCCCTATTTGTGAGGGACTTCCTGAGATCACCAGGAGTCGGCCTCTGAACACTGAGCATTGTCTGACCAGAGCATTTCTTCTCTCCTGAATGGAAGGTGACTTTTCCACGGTGGAGTCTGTCCATCTGTTTTCAGGATCTTTCCAGTAGCGCAAAGACTCTGGCTCAGCAGAGAATCTTCCAGATACAGACATGAGTTGATGGCTGTTCTGTAGACAGGACTGTCCAGTTCGATCAGGGCTTCCCCCACAAACCTCCCCATCAGCGATAACAGCTTTTAGTACGATTAAACCCCACAGCACCAAACTCCAGGAGACTGTCTGGGTTTAGTGCTTATACCAGAACATGACGGCATAAAAATATCCACTGAGGCTTGCAGTGTTAAGCAGAGATCTTCTGATAGTCGTTTTTATAAGATTTGATTTGGGGATACAATTTCATGGATGATTTTGGCCTACTTGTGCCTTTGCATTAAAATTCGGAAAAACACCAGAGTAAATAAATAGAGAGTATTTTTATTTTACTTCTTTGCTGTGGGTATTTTTATACATCGTTGAAAGCCCTTTTGGCTCATGGCAGAAAGATTTTTCCTACTTCTCAGGGAACTTTATCTACAGACTCATTAGATACCATTTTTTGAGTCTCCACATTTTGAGGGTGATTTAACTCTCAAGTGTTGGAACGCCTAATCCAATTTGGAAAATAACTTTCATTCCGTTGAAGTCAACATATCGTTACGACACTGAGATTCACGTGTGACAGCGTGAGAGCAGACCGGAAGGAGGTCTCCACACATGGGGAGGTGGAGACCCGGGAGAGTAGGGAAGAAGGCATTTGGTAGAGGTGTGGGCACCTCTGGGTGTCTTTGTATTTCTGGGACATCCACACTGTCACCCATGGACGGGCAGTGAGTCAGCTTGAAAGGCCGCAGAACAGACCCTCCCAAGGACAAAGCAGAAGTGTGTCCCCTGTTCCTCCGTGACTCCCAGCGTCCACAGCTCCCCAGACGCAGAGTGAGTCGCACAAGGACAATGGGAGCAAAGATCCCCACTGTCCAGTTGGTGCCAGGGGCTCGGCTGACTGAGACGCTGGCGTGCTGCAGCCCTGACACCACTGTGTGTCTTCTGTCCCTCTCGGCCAGCCTCTCCCGCGCTGAGCGCAGTGCCTTGCACCTGGTGGGACCTCAATGCATCCTTGTTGAATTGAAATGGGTCCTTCATCGCTGGTCCTTATATCCTTGCCCCTGGGGATGGGCCCATCACAAAGGGCTTTCCATGCAGCCATTGAGGGCTCTGAATCAGTCCTCAGCACCTCCTCAGACGTCTCCAGCATGGACTTGAGGCTGTTCAGCCCGCCCCTTGCCCGGCAGCACATCTGCACGGTCGCTGACACAAAGGACAGAGCCGGGCGGAGGGGCCGGGGCCTGGCTGAGTCTGATATCACTGTCCCCAACAAACCCCACTGTGTGTGTGGTCCCGCTGGTGGGTCTGCGGCTGCTGAGATGGGCCGAGCCCCGCGCCTTAGGTGGCTTTCATGGATCGACTGCCACTGGCCTCCGTGGTGCACGGGGTGTGAGATCAGTGTGGGAACTGTAGGGTGTCTTCTAGACTCTGGATCTTACTGTACAGGGAAGCAAACAGAAGCATTATCCTTTAAACGGTAAAGACTGTTTTCTGAATTTCAGAGGAACCACGGAAAGGCGACCCAGTCTCCTTGCTGACACATCTAAAACGGTTTTTATCGGGCTCTTCCTCGTGCTGGGGATTCGTAGGAGGAGGGGAAGCCTTCAGGTGTGAGGGGACGCCAGGCTGTGTGGAGGGTGGAGGAAGCGAGCGTGTTAGCACAGGTCCCCAAAGGGTCCTCCTGGAGTGAAGACAGCCCGGGACAGGGGCAGAAGCTGGAGGAGAGCCTGCACCGGAAAGTGACGCAGCCACCCCTTCCCCTGCACTTGGCTCTGAGCTCCCTGGATGGGAACCCTGGAGGTCAGTGTGTCAGTGGGTTCCTCCTCCACCCAGGGGTAGCGGAGGGAATGGTGACCACAGAACACCCACAGAGGGAGAAACAGGAGACCTCTGTTTATCCAAATGAGTTTTGTCTGTGATGAAATACAGGGCAAGACGTTCATATTTGTGGTTCAGGGGGCCTGGGGCCCAGGGAGGGTCCCTGTATGGGGGAGGGGTAGGGTTCCACACACTTGCCCCTCCTCCCTCCCACCCCTGCACCATCTTTCCTGTGTCCAGTCTGCTGGACACATATTCTCCGTGCCCGGGCGCTCTGCCCACCCCGCCGGCCTGAGGGAACCCAGGATCCCACTACCTCTAACACCACCCACCCTGGCCCACTTGACCGGCTTCCCCAGTGGTGAGGCTCTGTGGCACTGGGGGTGTGTTTGCATACCCACCCTGGGCCTGGTGCCAGTTCTCCGCCCTGACTCCTGCCCGCCCAGAGGCCCCTGCCTGCCCCCAGCTCCTCTCTCTGTGGCTCCAGGACTACCCACCTCCCTAGCACTCAGGCTGCTGCCACTGTGTGGCCAGGGGCCTGGGGAGTCTGTCTCTCCTTCTGCTCTGCTTGGGGACGTGAGCCTGCCATCTTGAAACCCAGGCGAGGAGCACCCTCTTCTTGCCCTCTTCTTGCACCCGGTTCCGGCCGTGAGAACTTACAGTCTCCGAGGAACACCAGTCACTGCCACGGGGCTGGCCTGGCCTCATTCCCTCTCCAGGACTGGGCGGCCAGTGCACAGCCTATTACTGTCTGAATGACCTTCTAGCACAAGGACACGCCCACCAACCTCATTGACTGTCACCGTCCAGTCTTCCCCTTGTGAGGGTGACTTCTCTCAGGTGGCCAGTGTATTCCCCACTCCGGGTCGTTTGGGCAGAACTGCAGGTGGGCTCCAGGCCTCCCCGGGGGCCCCTCAGCCAGCGCAGGCCTTGGTGAACCTTCCTTCCCTGGGCCCTTCGGGCATGGGCAGCTCAGGACAACCGCCTGAGTGAGCGGGCACACCTTTAGGAAACAAAACAGAAACACAGATCTTAAATGGACTAGAGCCAGCTGCGGTGATCCGCTCAGATTTCAATCACATAGATACTGATACTCCTGATTCCGGCCCCTCTGGTCTTTATGAGCCCTGACCTCGTTCTAGAGCGGGGCCTGGGCCTCTCCCTTGGCACAGCCACTCTGCGGGGGGACGGGGGCCGTTCCTGATGAACTAAGGGGAGACATGCTGTGAGAGGCTGCTATCACTGAACAGGAGACAAGGTCCAGAGTGAATCCAGGGTGCCCATCCCAGACACTGCTGTGAGCCGACCTTCCACAGCTGGACAGATGTTTTCCTAAATAAGAAAATTTTCCTGAAGATCCTGCCACAAACGTCCAACTTTGGGGCCCTTTAGAAGCTAAGAGGGGACCCAGTGAGGTGGAAAGGAGAAGCCCGGGGTAACCAAGCCCAGTGTGAGGCCTGACTCTGGGTCCTCCCGACTGTGGGCAAGATTCCCCACCTCCTGAGCCCACTTTCTTCTCTGTCCCTTCTCTATGAGCACGGACCACAGTGCCTCCACACGCGGTCATGACGGGGTGATGGACGGAACACCTCTGGCAGCACGTGGCACATGGTAGGCACCCACAGTGACCGCCACAGCCCCCAGCCCCAGACTTTAATATCAGGACTTGTGAAAATGTTTTAATTCAACGAAATCAGTATTTTTATGTGAGTAAAAACCTGTAAGTTACTGCCAGGAGAGCTTGCCCTGTGGCCCCGGGGCCAGCAGCCCCCAGAACTCAGTCTCCAGCCCCCAGGCCCTCCCATCAGTGTGAGGGGAGCAGAGTCCGCCCTCCCTCCACCAGCGGAGCCCTCGCCCCCAGGCTCCGCGGGGCCTGCTGGAGCCTTCGAGAGACCCACTGCTCTCCCCAGTCTAGCTTTTTGCCTTTTGGTGTCAAAAGCCTCTTTCTCCAGATACCAGAGAAGCCGCAGCCCTGCCTCCCGCAGGAGGGACAGCGGGAAAGCCTTCTCACGCTCCTGGGATCCTTCGGCTGGCCAGACCCAGTGGCCGCGCTCAGGATTCAGCCTGGTCTTCCTGCCGCCTGGGTCTCACCTACCCCGTGAGGTCCTAAGCCTCCTGAGGGCAGGGGCAGGGTCCTATTTCTCTCCTTCATACTGACTGAACCCACTCCCTGACCACTGGCAGGCAGCCCTCACGGCCACGGCCACGGCCACCTCATGCACAGGCGCCTTCAGGTGCCTCCCACTAAGAACACTCTCCATTGCTTGCTGAGGCCTCGTCCCTCAGAGAAAGGTAGACAGTTGGCAGCAGGCAGGGACTTTAGACATGGAGATGGCCCAAGGGTCCTGTGGGAGCCACCTGGCTCCCTCAAGCCCTAGTCCAGGACGCAGATCCTCTCTGGTGAGGATCAAGCTTGGGGTGCACAGTAAGGAAAGCTCTAAAGGCAAATCAGAACGTTTGTAGGTAGAGGAAAATGACCCAGTGTTTCTCTCTCTCTCTCTTAATGTTTGTTTATCTTGAGAGAGAGAATGAGCATGAATCCGAGACAGACACAGAGACAGGGAGGGACAGAATCCCAAGCAGGTTCTGCACTGTCAGCACAGAGCCTGATGTGGGGCTTGATCTCAAGACTGGGCGGTTATGATGTGAGCCGACAGCACGTGTCTGGCTGGCTGAGCCACGCAGGCACCCCCAGAATTCCTCACTAGAACATCCCGCTGCCTGGTGCCACGGGTCTGGCAGGGGTGCGAGGTGGTGAGACCCGTTTGGAGGAGGGTTCCAAGCACCAGGCAGGAGCAAAGACCAAACACAAGGAAGGTCACTTGGATTATCAGACGTAGTTCTGTTTAAATAGGATGAGGCAGAATACGCACCAAATAAAACAGGAAGGAAGAAGGGGTTTAAAAGTAAAAGAGTTGACATTAAACCAGAGAAATAACCCTGCATTCTATGTTTTTTAAAAAATTTTTAGTGGAGTGTTGCTTTGTGAAAATCTGGATCTCACACAGAAAAGGCAAATAGACCCTTCTCTACATAACACGCAGGGTGGCTGCTGCCGAATGATCGGCTTGGTATCTGAGATGAAATAATCAACACTGAGCGAGAGTCCTGTAATTGATTATTAATGTCTGCCAAGGGCACACGAAGGAGGATTGGTTCGTGTGCTGTGAATCTGCCGTCTTTCCTGACCCGTCCTTTCCAGATCCTTCTAGTCACTCCCTCCAGCCCCAGCTGGAGAAGATTTTCCTTAAAAAGGGAAAGCACAGCTGGTCCTACTAAAGCGACGGTAAAGTAGCCTGGCCATTCATTCAGCTGTTCGCTGTTCATTCAGAAAGTTACTGCACATACAGAAGACACCGGAGGATATGCGGAGAGCCCTGGAGCCGCTCCCCGCTGCTCCTCACACCTTCCTTCTAGTCCCAGAGACAGACCGTGAGATGCAGTTGATTAGAGCGCAAGTCATCAAAATAAAACAAGCAGGGCATTGAGATTCTCGGCGTTGGAGATCTTTGTTCAGGGCCTGATGAGCACTTTGTGAGTCTTGTTTGCTTTTGAATTTTGTTTTGTAAGCAGCTAGACTTCTTCCCTCAAAAAGCAAAAAAGTCACATTTTTGGTAAAGGAAGAATGTAGAGAAAAATCCTTGCAGGGTCACCCAGTTAAGCTAAATAGAGACCTTCGACGGAGGTTTCCAGTACCCCCGTGCAGTATGTGGGCTGCGTTTTCTGAAGTCGCTGGATTGTCCCCAGACCTCAGTGTAGGGATAGAGTCTCTTCACCCTTTGCTATTCATCTCAGTTCTTAAAACAAGCAGTCTTGGGGCGCCTGGGTGGCTCAGTCGGTTGAGCGTCCGGCTTCGGTTCAGGTCATGATCTCATGGTTCGTGGGTTCAAGCCCCGCATCAGGCTCTGTGCTGACACCTAGCTCAGACCCTGGAGCCTGTCTTCAGATTCTGTGTCTCCCTCTCTCTCTGACCCTCCCCTGCTCGCATTGTCTCTCTCTGTCTCTCAAAAATTAAAAAAAAAATTTTAAAAAACCAAGCAGCCTTTATCTAATTGCAGTAACCTGAGACCGAAGGCCCTGCAGCGGTGCAGTTGATGACGGGCTAAAGTTTCTGCCGAAAAGTACGTGTTTGTGGGAGGAAACCAAGTCTCTCACTTCCCCCTTTCCCCCTGTGGAAAAGAGGACACACAGGGCGAGTCAGCCCGAAGCTCAGCCGGTGCCAGGAAGAGCATGTTTGGGAGTATTTCTTGTACTTTCCTTCTTTTAAGCGCAGTTTGTACTGTCAAGTTACAAGGCTCGTCATTTTATTTCGTGTAATTGCCTACTGCCGTGGCCATGGGATTCCTTCCAGAAGGTGGTGTGCCTCCAGGCTCACTGTGGGGGTTCCAGGGCCTCATGAAGGGCAGGGAGATGGGGGACCAGGCCTCGAGGCCCAGGGGGCTGTGCAGGATGCCTCTTGGTGCTGTGGCTTTAAAATGGAGAGCGAGTTGGCCATCTGGATGTCGTCTTTGGAAAAATGTCTCTTCAGGTTCTCTGCCCATTTTTTAATTGGATTATTTTTGTGCGTGTTGAGTTGTATAAGCTCTTTATATATTTTGGATCCCAACGTTTTCGGATGTGTCACTTGCAAATATCTTCTCCCATTCATTAAGTTGCCTGATGGTTTCCTTCGCGGTGCAGGAGCGTTTTACTTTGGTGTACCCCAATAGTTTCTTTTTTCTTGTTTCCTTTGCCTTAGGAGACATATCTAGAAAAACATTTCTACAGCCTGAAACTAATATAACCCTGTGTGTTCATTGTATTTGAAAAAAATAAATTTTGAAAAATTTTAAAGAAATTTTTTAAACAAAAAAAATATTTTTTCTTAAGTAAAATAGAGTGAGGACCATCTGCGAGAGGTAGCAAGGGTGAAAGTTTTGTGGCTGAAGTGACAGAACAGACGGCGAACATGCCTGCGTCTCCAGCCCCTTCCTGCTGGGAATCCAGCGCTAGTAATAGCATCCGCACATTAATCTAAAAATAAGGCCTGGAAAGTGCTCAGTGCTTCCTGGAGACAGACCCCATTCCCTTCCTCCTCCCCGGTCTTTCCGGAAGCAGAGCAGCACGGCAGCTCTTCCGCTAACGCTGAGCAGCCCTGCGGGACCCCGGCCCCGGCCCCCCACCCGCAGGGACAGATCGCCGGCCTTCGGAGCCAGGAGGCTGACAGGGTTCTAGGTTTTCTTTGGCTTTTGCAACCGTCTCTTGTGCCTCTATTTCCTTCCCAACCCCCCACTGGTTCTTGTTTCAGGCTCATTTGTGGCCTGTATTTCCCCGCCCACAGCGCTGGATGAGGTCGTGTTGTTTGCCAGGGCTGGATGTCCGCCTCTCCCTTATGCCTCTCTTGACCCTTAACCTCGGTGCTGAAGGGCGCGGGGCACTGGGGAGAGACTCTGCCTGCTCCTGGGGGCCCAGAAATGGGACGACCCGGTGCTGCATCAAGATGTTTCTCTTCCTTCAGTGGAGCTCCTGCCCTGGTTCCACCCCTGCCCCCCACAACCCATTGCACCTTGGATTCCAGCCACCTGCCCTTGACCTCTTGCTGGCAGACACATCTCTGTGCCTCCTTCATTTGGGTCTTGTGAATTCTGCCTTCAGAATGATTCTCTGCTCTGGACATTCCCTTTCACCTCACTGCTCTCGCCCTGGTGGTCCCTTGACCACCCCCCAGCCAACCCCCCGTATAGAGCCAGTCCCCTCCCTATAGGAAGCACCTGATGACCCTCTGCTCCAAAGAGGGTCTTAGAGAAGCATGACACCGTGACCACCCCCAGGCGGTGGCCACCAGCTCCCTTCCTAGCCTCACGCAACCGCCCAGGCCTGCCCGTGGGCCTCCAGTGGCTGCCCCAGACGTCTGGAAGCAGGCCACCACTGCCCACCCCCTCCCTGTGACCCTGCCACCCTGTCCTGCGAGGCCGCCGACCACCGGTTCTCCCAGCTTTGCTTTGCAGAGCACGACCCTTGCTGGGCCCCGCTCCGCATTGGTCACCTGCCTCTGCCCTTTCACGTATGTCCCTGCCTGCCGGCTCCGGAGCCATCAGCTCGATTGGGGCACGCCCTTCCTTTCGTCCCTGGGCATCCGTGGAGTGGCGTTGAAGCCGTCCTTAGGGGTTAGAGCCCTCCCTCTCTGTGGGAAGGTGCGTGACTTCGCAGAGTATTGCAGAAGGGACTTGAAGATTTGGGCAACAACCTCACAGCAGCAACTGGTAAGGGACGTTGGAGAAAAGAGTGCTGTTCGTGAATCAGGCTTTACTTCCACTTCCAGTCTGTCCCTTTCACGTTGCCGTTTCTGAAGAGAGTGCCGTTGCCAGCCTCCCGCGTCCCCGCCTTGGCCCGATGACAGGCGTGTCCCCACGCCCATGCTGCAGGGTGGCCTGCCGCCCACGGGCCCCTTCCCTCCTGCCTCCAGCAGGCGCTCGGCGGGGGGCGGGCGCCCAGGGCTCAGGGGCTGCTGTCCCTTCCAGCACCAGGTTCTCGTCTTTCAGAGCCGGTGAACTGAGCGCTGGGAAGCCAGAGGCAGGCCATTCATTCCCAGAGAAGTACTTTAAGGCAGGCAGGTGTGTTGTTTTGTTTGTTTTTAAGCGAGACAAATGTGCTTTTCAAACGACAGTGTGTGTGCGCTCACACCCCTGAGCCGGCTTGAACATCTAACACCTACCGGCTCCCTGACGGGAACATTTGTGGCAGATAAAAGGCAGTAAGAAGTCCTGAGAGTGAAACTGGATGAGTCACGGAGAGCGAGCTTGCCAGCCTTTGAGAGCAGCGGGTTGCAAAGCTCCTCTCCTGGCTCATTTGCTCACACCTCGTGGGAAGCGGGGGCTCGTGGGTGGGTGCGATGGCCGGGCCCTCCACCCCCTGCACGCCCCGCCCCGCCAGGCCCCTCTCCAGCCCAGAGGCTCTGTTTGCCAGTGACCCCCCCCCTCGCAGCAGGAACCGGCGGCGGGTGCTGCTTCTGCCCCATAGGCTGAGTTGAGCGGCTGTTTGTCACTCGGTGGGACTCATCAGAGTGCAGGGAGTCAGCAGGTGGATGTGGCCCTGCTAGAGAGGCTGGAGACGTTCACCAGGTGCCTGTGAAATGGCCAAAAAGATGTGCAACATGAGGATGACTGGGAAAGCTTGGACTCACAGCACCAGCCCACGGGCCATGCCATCCGCCATTAGACACGCACAGTACCCTCCCGTCCCTGGCCACAGG